>NW_024883357.1:0-98345 GCF_019059575.1 Amphibalanus amphitrite
AAGAGAGAGGAGAGAGAGAGGAGAGAGAAGAGGAGAGAGAGAGAGAGAGAGGGAGAGAGAGAGAGAGAGGAGGAGAGAGAGGGAGGAGGAGAGAGAGAGAGAGAGAGAGAGAGAGGACAAATACCGTAAAGTGGGGCTATTTGAAACGGATTTTACAGTTTTTGGCCTCTCCCTTTAAGAGGGTTCATATTTCTTATAGCATAAAAATTGCAAAAATGTAGTTCTCTGTGAGCTCTTTATATAGGTGCATTTTGGTTCAGCTAGTAATAATGATTAAGGTTATTTTTTACGTTAAAGCCTGTTTCAAATAGCCCCATAGGGTGGGGCTATTTGAGACAGTTTTAGTTGCAAAGAAATTAAAGAAAATCGGTCACGCTAGAGATAATTTTTTAAACGCCATGCATTGGAAATTGAATTTTTATCATTTTGACAAAAATTGTTTTTCAAAGACTGTTATATGACCATTATATTCAGTCTTTTCCTTTTTCGTAGGACACTTCATTTCGGTAGGGTATAAAATTGCATCACTATATGCTAAGGCTATCATAATATGATGTGACCCATAGCTTTCAAAATGACAGGATGATCATCAAGGACTATTTTAAGCTCATCGACAGTAAAATTTTGAAAGTAAGTTTTTGTATATAGCCCCCGTGACGTGAAAACAGATATACCGAAAGTCGGTGGGGCTATTTGAGACAGTCTCGCTACCTTATGAAGCACACTGTAATGAATCAAACAAGGCAAAAGGTTTCCGAAAACATTTGAGTGAATGGTCTGCATGATTGTTTGTTCCATTGTATGCGAAGAAATAACAGAAAAATGTTAAACGGTTTTGATTTTATGCCAATTTTCCTCGATCGCTGCATGCTGTATCAATTGGCCGGTTACCCTACCACATCAAGTACAATTGGATAGGCTCATCTAACAGTACGTTCATGTGTTAAGTAACATTCAATGGTGTTTTTTGGTCAACCAAGGTAGACATATGTCGATTGTCGACTGAGTCAGTGACTGATGAAGTCCATTTTAAGCACATATTCATCAGAATTACTAGTTTGGTCACCAGCTAAAGGCTTATTATGTTACACTACGAACATGTAAATATTGCTTGCTGCTTGAAGTACCTACCATGAACCCACTGCACGTTTATGACCACGACCGATTCACCGGTGATGCTTATGTCGAACGTTCGATGCACTTCAGGTAGATGGCGGTAAGTCTTCTCGGGTGCATCGCATCACCGTTATCATCAGCTATTTGGCATATCCGTTGAGGAGGTTTGACTAGGTGGGCATCATCGGGATTCTGAGACAATGGGTTACGCAATCGGCAGTACCGTTAACAATATATAATATTTTCATGAAAAATGTGCTTAGCCTATAAGCAAAAAGGTAGTAACGATGGATACAGTGGCGAAGCTGTTAAAATTTCAACTTTTTTAAGCTGCAGGTAGGGGTCCTTTTCGA
The DNA here is from genome assembly GCF_019059575.1 of Amphibalanus amphitrite. NCBI lineage: Eukaryota > Metazoa > Arthropoda > Thecostraca > Balanomorpha > Balanidae > Amphibalanus > Amphibalanus amphitrite. Next base: position 1,470 of record NW_024883357.1, read on the forward strand.
GCAACTTAAATTGTGCGTTTTTCTGTATTTCATATTTTATTGCAAATTTCTTTCAGAACTTTTCGAAATTTTCAAAAAGGTTATTCATAGCATTCACTGTTCAATTCCACATTAGCCTAAGCAAAAATGACGAAAAAACATCGAACGGTTTTCATTTTACAGCGATTTTACAATACCATTACCTTACTGTCTCAAATAGCCCCACTGTCTCAAATAGCCCCACTCAGAGTTGGCCTACGTTACGTTATTTTGAAGTTCACGGTAACCCGTAGCTGTCAGTACCGTTTCGTAGCGTAATTGGGATGTTTCGGTAGCGTAGTACGGAAAATAATAGAATAACGTAGGAACTACGAAATGGATTCCGTAGCAATTACAGGTCAGCTGTATTTGTATAAGGTACATAATTTTTTCAGTTTACTCATATCGTCACCAGACCTCCGGCCGTTTACACGGATGTGAGACGCCTGCTATATGAATACCACTGAGTCTTTCTTCCGGCCGGACCGACACCGGGGATTTCCCACTGGGGAGTCCCAGGGAATTCCATGTCGGAAGTCCAGCGCATCTAGCGAGTAGCGCGTAGGCACCGCCGCACCGACGATGCTGCAAAGCCGGCGATCATTGTGCGCAGTATTTGGCTTACTAGAGACTAACCGTTTCCACTGGGTAGTGGATGATGACATATTGCATAACGTAGTAGGTACGATAAAATAATTTGCTGCGTTAATTAACAAATACCGTAATTCAGTAACGTAGCAATATATAACGTATCGTAATTCGGTATCGTAGTTTTGGCAAAAAAAGCAAACGTAGCGTAACGTAGTGCGTAACGTAGCGTAGCGCAGGCCAACTCTGGCCCCACTTTACGGTATGTATTATATTCACATACGGAACAGTGCCTACAAACTGTACCTTTACATATTACTTGGGATGCACTACATTCACGTTTGATTTAATGGATGAATTTACATGGAATTAAAACATTATTATTTACAAAATGATATTTATGTTTGGGGCAGCCCTAGCCAGGAGCTCTCCTCTCTAGCTGTGTATGCAGTCCGCGCAGTCCCGCTCGGGCCAGTCAGGTCAGCACTAATAACTCATCACGCCTTGCCCCATCTCCCATCTCCCGGCTCCTCTCATCTGCGGTGTGGGTTGTGGTCGGACCGGTCTCTCTCGGCCCAGACTGCAGACTCATCTCCGTCGACCGTCGGGAAACCGGCCCGTCGAGCAACGAAAGTCCACCCCCCCCCCCCCCCGGGGCCGAGGAAGCGGCGCCCGTCGACCTTCAGTCCGAGGGGGAGGTACTCTTACCGGCCAGACTGGAACGCGAAGTGTGTCACAATGCCAAGCGGAGGCTACGGGATGGCGGGGCAGATGACAGCTACATCCGTCAAAACCGACACTTGGGCATGACAGCGGCCGTGCAGCCGTCGGCAGGCCGCGCTGTCGCCCGTTTGACCATTACTTGTTTTTCGAGCACACAAACAGAAGTTCGTCGGGTCAGAATGCCATATGAATAACGTCTGGTGAAAAGACTGCATTACTTTTTGCTAATTTTTTACTTTTTGGTAAGGCATGTCCCTAGAAGGATCATTGATAACAAAATGTTTGGAACAAACGGATGAAAACCGCTAGGCCGATCAAACTCCTTTATCAGATTAGTTATTGACCGTTATGTCTGCCGTTCACCGAAACCAAGGTGAAATGATTCAGCGGTGAGCAAAGCGTATTATCGAACACAGAAATAGCGTAAGCTTACCGCTTTGCAGGCTGCTGCCATCCCTCCTAAGCGGCATCGAACTGTGGGCTATTTTCAGTACTACTCGTGGGCGTGATAACTGTGGGAGTGGCGAGTTGGGCCGTCTGGTCATAGCGACATGGCTCTTCAGACTATCCGTCGACTGTCTGGCGACACTCTGGTAACGAGCTGGGCCGCTGGCATGATAAGTTATGACGCATGGTGACGATTTATTCAAATTAGCGGAGCTCTCCGTGCCAATTTGTGGATCGGTGAGAACCGCAGAGCTGGCGATGGCAACGGGTGACGAAGCAACGGGGTACAGGAGCAGCGCCACCGGGGGGGGGGGGGGGGCAAGAGGGGCAGCTGTCCTCCGGGGCGGAAAAGGGGAGATTTTTGCAACGGATGAATTTCCGGAGGTTCTTCTGCTCAAAAGCATACCTACATCGGAAATTCCTTGTAATTCCAAATGACTGTGCCATCATGGACTTACCAATTCTGGAAATAAATGTCAGCTATAGAATACCTACATACCAGAGAACGAAGGTCTCCATGCAGTTATAACGAGGAGGTCCCCTATACCTAAGTACTGTGCCAGTCAAAACAGGCCAAATGAGACCTGCGTTGTTCAGAGATGTCCGTGAACTTAGCGACGTATACGTATACGTATTCAGCGACGAATTCCAAATCACTTCAGATTCATGTCATGGGTTAAGTTGACCATGCTGAACACGAATATGACATTTATTTTAACTTTTGAGCTGATCTTCATGGTTAAAATCCGGTTTAAATGACGGGGAACCGCATAACGTCGCGAAAATAAAAACCCACGAATTCCAAAGTATATGCAAAATGTAGAGCTCATCCAGATCTAACGTCCGTGGAAGAATCCAAGCTCGTGGCTCTTTAACTTAATGGTTAAAATCCGGTGTAAATGACGGGGAACCGCATAACGTCGCGAAAATAAAAACCCACGAATTCCAAAGTATGTGCAAAATGTAGAGATCATCGAGATCTAACGTCCGTGGAAGAATCCAAGCTCGTGGCTCATTAACTTCATGGTTAAAATCCGGTTTAAATGACGGGGAACCGCATAACGTCGCGAAAATAAAAACCCACGAATTCCAAAGTATGTGAAAAATGTAGAGCTCATCCAGATCTAACGTCCGTGGCAGAATCCAAGCTAGTGGCTCTTTAACTTCATGGTTAAAATCCGGTTTAAATGACGGGGAACCGCATAACGTCACGAAAATAAAAACCCACGAATTCCAAAGTATGCGCAAAATGTAGAGTTCATCGAGATCTAACGTCCGTGGAAGAATCCAAGTTCGTGGCTCTTTAACTTCATGGTTAATATCTGGTTTAAATGACGGGGAACCGCATAACGTCGCGAAAATAGAAACCCACGAATTCCAAAATATGTGCAAAATGTAGAGCTTTTCCAGATCTAACGTCCGTGGAAGAAACCAAGTTCGTGGTTCTTTAACTTCATGGTTAATATCTGGTTTAAATAACGGGGAACCGCATAACGTCGCGAAAATAAAAACCCACGAATTCCAAAGTATATGCAAAATGTAGAGCTCACCCAGATCTAACGTCCGTGGAAGAATCCAAGCTCGTGGCTCATCGCCTTCATGGTTAAAATCCGGTTTAAATGACGGGGAACCGCATAACGTCGCGAAAATAAAAACCCACGAATTCCAAAGTATGTGCAAAATGTAGAGCTCATCCAGATCTAACGTCCGTGGCAGAATCCAAGCTCGTGGCTCTTTAATTTCATGGTTAAAATCCGGTTTAAATGACGGGGAACCGCATAACGTCGCGAAAATAAAAACCCACGAATTCCAAAGTATGTGCAAAATGTAGAGCTCATCCAGATCTAACGTCCGTGGAAGAATCCAAGTTCGTGGCTCTTTAACTTCATGGTTAATATCTGGTTTAAATGACGGGGAACCGCATAACGTCGCGAAAATAAAAACCCACGAATTCCAAAGTATGTGCAAAATGTAGAGCTCATCCAGTTCTAACGTCCGTGGAAGAAACCAAGTTCGTGGCTCTTTAACTTCATGGTAAATATCTGGTTTAACCCGCGCCCTGCTGGGGGTCCTGGATTTCCACGCCCTGCTGGGGGGGGGGGGGGGTGTTTGAACACCCCCCCCTTGTAACTCGGCTCCTGGGCCACGTAGCGATACGCGGAAGGCGGCGTTCGAAAGAGCGTAAAAAATAATGACGAAATCACTTCGGTCAATTTTTTGGTCAGGTCAAAGGTCAGGTCACCAGAGGTAATTGAAGGCAAAATTTCGCCGATTTCCAGGTCGAATGTCGAAAATTTCCAAGAAGCTCACGCATAACTCGGGAACCAATAGAGCTACAGCGCCGCGGAAAAGCGCATTCGATAGCCCTATTAACGCCCTTTCTGAATAATTCTCTCAGATTTGACCTAACGTCAACAGTTTTGCCTGCAGGGGGCAAAAACTGCAAAAATAGCCGATTTTTTCGAAAACAGTTTTTCTGCGATAACTTTTGACCCAAGCCTTGTACGAGCTTACTTTTACCGGCATCGTGTTCCTCTCGTCAAGACGCATCGAATGAACTATAACTTGACCTTGAAAGGTCAACTTGAAAATTTGACCTCAGGTCAAGGTCATGACCTGACCGGAAAGGGTTATGTTGCATATCAGTCGATCCGTATCGTCGAGCTTAACACATCTAAGGCGTTTTCATCGCTCTAGCATGCCTCTATCAAAAGTTATTTGCGAAAAACTGTTAGATACCATTCGTGACCTAAGATGACCTCAGGGCATAAACAAGGGTCACGGACACCATTTTCAAGTTCAGTGTGTCTAAACCACTTGTAATTCGGTGTTTGGGAGTGTTTATAATGTCTTTCATCCAAAAGAGGCGCATTTCAATTCTATCCCATTGACTTATAATGGGGAGGTCGCAAAATTGACCTGACCTTAGGTCATCGATATCAAAATTCTGAGATATACATTTTGTACATGCTATTGCTCTTAGCAATCGCTGAAAGTTTCAAAGCGATCGGTCGCTCGGTGTAGCTATGACAGACATTGAAAGTTTTTATGAGGTGAGGTCACTTCAAGTGACCTGGTGACCTGACCTTGAATGACCTTGGTCTGAAATTTTCACAACATGTGTAGAATTGATGTATGATAAGGTGTACCAAAAACGGCGGCGCTCCGCGCCGCCGTTTTTGAGATATTCGCGAAAAACCACAAGGGGGGGTGTTCAAACACCCCCCCCCAGCAGGGCGCGGGTTAAATGACGGGGAACCGCATAACGTCGCGAAAAAAACCCACGAATTTCAAAGTATATCCAAAATGTAGAGCTAATCCAGATCTAACGTCCGTGGAAGAATCCAAGCTCGTGGCTCAACGCCTTCATGGTTAAAATCCGGTTTAAATGACGGGGAACCGCATAACGTCGCGAAAATAAAAACCCACGAATTCCAAGGTATGTGCAAAATGTAGAGCTCATCGAGATCTAACGTCCGTGGAAGAATCGAAGCTCGTGGCTCTTTAACTTCACGGTTAAAATCCGGTTTAAATGACGGGCAACCGCATAACTTCGCGAAAATAAAAACCCACGAATTCCAAAGTATGTGCAAAATGTAGAGCTCATCCAGATCTAACGTCCGTGGAATAATCCAAGTTCGTGGCTCTTTAACTTCATGGTTAATATCTCGTTTAAATGACGGAGAACCGCATAACGTCGCGAAAATAAAAACCCACGAATTCCAAAGTATGCGCAAAATGTAAAGCTCATCCAGATCTAACGTCCGTGGAAGAAACCAAGTTCGTGGCTCTTTAACTTCATGGTTAATATCTGGTTTAAATTACGGGGAACCGCATAACGTCGCGAAAATAAAAACCCACGAATTTCAAAGTATATGCAAAATGTAGAGTTCATCCAGATCTAACATCCGTTGAAGAATCCAAGCTCGTGGCTCAACGCCTTCATGGTTAAAATCCGGTTTAAATGACGGGGAGACGCATAACGTCGCGAAAATAAAAACCCACGAATTCCAAAGTATGTGCAAAATGTAGAGCTCATCTAGATCTAACGTCCGTGGCAGAATCCAAGCTCGTGGCTCTTTAACTTCATGGTTAAAATCCGGCTTAAATGACGGGGAACCGCATAACGTCGCGAAAATAAAAACCAACGAATTCCAAAGTATGTGCAAAATGTAGAGTTCATCCAGTTCTAACGTCCGTGGAAGAAACCAAGTTCATGGCTCTTTAACTTCATGGTTAATATCTGGTTTAAATGACAGGGAACCGCATAACGTCGCGAAAATAAAAACCCACGAATTCCAAAGTATATCCAAAATGTAGAGCTCATCCAGATCTAACGTCCGTGGAAGAATCCAAGCTCGTGGCTCAACGCCTTCATGGTTAAAATCCGGTTTAAATGACGGGGAACCGCAAAACGTCGCGAAAATAAAAACCCACGAATTCCAAAGTATGTGCAAAATGTAGAGCTCATCCAGATCTAACGTCCGTGGAAGAATCCAACTTCGTGGCTTAACGCCTTCATGGTTCAAATCCGGTTTAAATGACGGGGAACCGCATAACGTCGCGAAAATAAAGACCCACGAAATCCAAAAATTGTGCAAAATGTAGAGCTCATCCAGATCTAACGTCCGTGGCAGAATCCAAGCTCGTGGCTCTTTAACTTCATGGTTAATATCTGGTTTAAATGACGGGGAACCGCATAACGTCGCGAAAATAAAAACCCACGAATTTCAAAGTATGTGCAAAATGTAGAGCTCATCCAGATCTAACGTCCGTGGCAGAATCCAAGCTCGTGGCTCTTTAACTTCATGGTTAAAATCCGGTTTAAATGACGGGGAACCGCATAACTTCGCGAAAATAAAAACCCACGAATTCCAAAGTATATGCCAAATGTAGAGCTCATCCAGATCTAACGTCCGTGGAAGAATCCAAGCTCGTGGCTCAACGTCTTCATGGTTAAAATCCGGTTTAAATGACGGGGAACCGCATAACGTCGCGAAAATAAAAACTCACGAATTCCAAAGTATGTGCAAAATGTAGAGCTCATCCAGATCTAACGTCCGTGGCAGAATCCAAGCTCGTGGCTCTTTAACTTCATGGTTAAAATCCGGCTTAAATGACGGGGAACCGCATAACGTCGCGAAAATTAAAACCCACGAATTCCAAAGTATGTGCAGAATGTAGAGCTCATCCAGATCTAACGTCCGTGGACGAATCCAAGTTCGTGGCTCAACGCCTTCATAGTTTAAATCCGGTTTAAATGACGGGGAACCGCATAACGTCGCGAAAATAAAGACCCACGAAATCCAAAAATTGTGCAAAATGTAGGGCTCATCGAGATCTAACGTCCGTAGCAGAATCCAAGCTCGTGGCTCTTTAACTTCATGGTTAATATCTGGTTTAAATGACGGGGAACCGCATATCGTCGCGAAAATAAAAACCCACGAATTCCAAAGTATGTGCAAAATGTAGAGCTCATCCAGATCTAACGTCCGTGGACGAATCCAAGCTCGTGGCTCATCGCCTTCATGATTAAAATCCGGTTTAAATGACGGGGAACCGCATAACGTCGCGAAAATAAAAACCCACGAATTCCAAAGTATGTGCAAAATGTAAAGCTCATCCAGATCTAACGTCCGTGGCAGAATCCAAGCTCGTGGCTCTTTAGTTTTATGGTTAAAATCCGGTTTAAATGACGGGGAACCGCATAACGTCGCGAAAATAAAAACCAACGAATTCCAAAGTATGTGCAAAATGTAGAGTTCATCCAGTTCTAACGTCCGTGGAAGAATCCAAGTTCGTGCTCTTTAACTTCATGGTTAATATCTGGTTTAAATGACGGGGAACCGCATAACGTCGCGAAAATAAAAACCCACGAATTCCAAAGTATGTGCAAAATGTAGAGCTCATCCAGTTCTAACGTCCGTGGAAGAAACCAAGTTCGTTTCATGGTTAATATCTGGTTTAAATGACGGGGAACCGCATAACGTCGCGAAAATAAAAACCCACGAATTCCAAAGTATGTGCAAAATGTAGAGCTCATCCAGATTTAACGTCCGTGGAAGAATCCAAGCTCGTGGCTCAACGCCTTCATGGTTAAAATCCGGTTTATATGACGGGGAACCGCATAACGTCGCGAAAATAAAAACCAACGAATTCCAAAGTATGTGCAAAATGTCGAGCTCATCCAGATCTAACGTCCGTGGAAGAATCCAAGCTCGTGGCTCTTTAACTTCATGGTTAAAATCCGGTTTAAATGACGGGGAACCGCATAACGTCGCGAAAATAAAAACCCACGAATTCCAAAGTATAGGCAAAATGTAGAGCTCATCCAGATCTAACGTCCGTGGAAGAATCCAAGCTCGTGGCTCTTTAACTTAATGGTTAAAATCCGGTTTAAATGACGGGGATCCGCATAACGTCGCGAAAATAAAAACCCATCAAAACCCAGTTAAACCCAAATAAAAACCGATAAAAACCCATTTTGCACATACTTTGGAATTCGTCGGTTTTTATTTTCGCGACGTTATGCGGTTCCCCGTCATTTAAACCGGATTTTAACCATGAAGTTAAAGAGCCACGAGCTTGGATTCTTCCACGGACGTTAGATCTGGATGAGCTCTACATTTTGCACATACTTTGGAATTAGTTAGTTCTTATTTTCGCGACGTTATGCGGTTCCCCGTCATATAAACCGGATTTTAACCATGAAGGCGTTGAGCCACGAGCTTGGATTCTTCCACGGACGTTAGATCTGGATGCGCTCTACATTTTCCACATACTTTGGAATTCGTGGGTTTTTATTTTCGCGACGTTATGCGGTTCCCCAACATTTAAACCGGATTTTAACCATGAAGTTAAAGAGCCACGAGCTTCGATTCTGCCACGGACGTTAGATCTGGATGAGCTCTACATTTTGCACATACTTTGGAATTCGTGGGTTTTTATTTTCGCGACGTTATGCGGTTCCCCGTCATTTAAACCGGATTTTAACCATTAAGGCGATGAGCCACGAGCTTGGATTCTTCCACGGACGTTAGATCTGGGTGAGCTCTACATTTTGCATATACTTTGGAATTCGTGGGTTTTTATTTTCGCGACGTTATGCGGTTCCCCGTCATTTAAACCAGATATTAACCATGAAGTTAAAGAACCACGAACTTGGTTTCTTCCACGGACGTTAGATCTGGATAAGCTCTACATTTTGCACATACTTTGGAATTCGTGGGTTTTTATTTTCGCGACGTTATGCGGTTCCCCGTCATTTAAACCAGATATTAACCATGAAGTTAAAGAGCCACGAACTTGGATTCTTCCACGGACGTTAGATTTCGATGAGCTCTACATTTTGCACATACTTTGGAATTCGTGGGTTTTTATTTTCGCAACGTTATGCGGTTCCCCGTCATTTAAACCGGATTTTAACCATGAAGTTAAAGAGCCACGAGCTTGGATTCTGCCACGGACGTTAGATCTGGATGAGCTCTACATTTTGCACATACTTTGGAATTCGTGGGTTTTTATTTTCGCGACGTTATGCGGTTCCCCGTCATTTAAACCGGATTTTAACCATGAAGTTAAAGAGCCACGAGCTTGGATTCTTCCACGGACGTTAGATCTCGATGAGCTCTACATTTTGCACATACTTTGGAATTCGTGGGTTTTTATTTTCGCGACGTTATGCGGTTCCCCGTCATTTAAACCGGATTTTAACCATTAAGTTAAAGAGCCACGAGCTTGGATTCTTCCACGGACGTTAGATCTGGATGAGCTGTACATTTTGCATATACTTTGGAATTCGCGGGTTTTTATTTTCGCGACGTTATGCGGTTCCCCGTCATTTAAACCAGATTTTAACCATGAAGATCAGCTCAAAAGTTAGAATAAATGTCATATTCGTGTTCAGCATGGTCAACTTAACCCATGCCATGAATCTGAAGTGATTTGGAATTCGTCGCTGAATACGTATACGTATACGTCGCTAAGTTCACGGACATTGTTCGAGGCCCTTGTCAGTCACCATGAGGAAATGAAGTACCTATCTAAGAGGGTTGATGAAAAGAAAAGAAGGCCCCCCTCTTCTTCTGAAGCCTGAAGGCTGAAAAGGCCCCTTATCTGGCCGGGTGAAACTTACATTTTTTCGTGATATGCACTATAAAATGGCCCGCTGCCAGAAGGTTCCCTTGGTGTGAGGCCCCGGGGAGTTCTGCCCCCCCCCCCCGGACAAAATCCGTGGCACCGCGCCTGATGGGGTGGCAGGCGGACGGACAGTCCCGTTGGTGTTGATTCACCGCGTCAATCCCTGCCCAACTGAGCCTCAGCGGGCCACATCACTGGGATGGTTGCACGCGCCCCACCCGGCTGGGCGCGATTCCAGCGCGTCGCGCCGCTCGACGACAGTCAATACCAGCGCGTCGGCCGAACTCCGTGCGAGCATCCGAGCGCCCCTGAGACAGAAAAAAAAACACCCTTCCCGAACCCGTCTTTTCGTCGCCTTGCTTCCATCCGTGCGTTGGCGCTGTAGGTTAGGACTATTCATTTCAAGGAGCACACTTTTCTTGTCAGGTTGCCGGACTGTTCAACCGGCTAGCGCCATTGCGTGCGGAGGGATAAGTGGGTCTGATCTGGGTCCAATCGTGAGTCTAGCGGAGGGAAGTTGGGTGGGCGGCACACATCACGCATTGTGCGTCACATCCGTTGTTGGCGCCAGACGCGTCATCGCGTCTCGCTGAGCAACGGAAAGGAGTTCTCGGGATGGGTCCTTCTGACGATGCTGTCTGGCCGCCTGTCCATTTGTCAACCACCTGTCTGCTTATCGTGCGTCCGTCTGTCTCTCCGTGTGTCCTCGGGTCCTCCTCCCCAATCGGCGTGGACGGCCGACCTTCAGATCCCTCCCTGGTCCTTGCGGAGAGATAATCACCCGTCGCTGGTCCCGGTGAAAGGTGCGGCTACACCCGTCCATCCCGGCCCGGACGGGGACCCTGTCAATAACCCGCCTATCACGGACGGCAGCTTTCAGAGCGGCGCAGAGTCCCGAGCCCACCGCGCACAAACAGCGCGGCCGAGCCGCTAAAAGATGCCGCGGCTAAACCGTGAATAACACTGCGGCCCATCGAGAGGTGCGCGTTTTTACTCAATGGAGCTTTCGTCTGTTTGCGATTTTGAAAACAGGCATTGCTGGAGTAAATGCGCTTCACAGTTATCCAAGTCTTCCACCATAGTGAAAGACTTAGTGGCAGCATGGTGGCAGTAAAGAAGCAGCCATAATTACGGAGCGAGCGAAGCGAGCGTAGTCTTTCCTTAGATTAACGGAAATTTCTGAGTATGAGCGGCCGGCCGTGGTCACGCTTTTGCGAGGCTTATATCTCAGCAACCACTTGACCGATTTACATGCGGTAATTTTTGTAGGGTAGCTTCATTCCTTCTACCAAGTATTGCACTATTCCCGATGCATGTGGGTGACCCCTTATGCACGTGCCACGTGCAAAACGAAGAGGTGTCACTTTTGCAATTGTTGCAATATCTCGGTAACTACTGGGCCGATTGCGCTGAGAGTTGGCATGTAGGTAGGCACCCACTAGGCAATGCATATCCATGTGCCAGAGTTGGGGTGCTGCTGCACGTGCGCACGTGCAGGGGTCGTTTCCAGATCTCGAGAACGGCTGGACCGATGGCGCTCAAATTTGGTACACGGTTAGGGACCAGTTAGTAGGGTGCCGTGCACAAGTCAGTTGGGACCCTTTCTGCACGTGCGCACGTGCAGGGTGCCGCTTCCAGATCTCGAGAACGGCTGGGCCGATTGTGCTCAAATTTGGCACATCGCTAGAGACCGGTTAGTAGGGTGCCGTGCACAAGTCAGTTGAAGGTACCCCCTCGAAATTTCGCACGTGCAAGGCTCACCCTCTCGCTCGCTCCGTTAGTCGCCCCAAAAGGCGCTATACTGGTTGCTACGGACGTCTCTGTATGCCTGATAATTTTATCGGCATTATTCAAATACATTTCTATGTTTCGATGAGTCAATTTTTAAGCATGTTTGGAAAAGAGGGATGTCATTGGCAATGCATTTAGATTGAAACCTAAATTAGACTAAGCTTATTGAAACAAAATTTAAATATCCGGACATATTATATAGCCATCGCCCCTCATTGTAGTGTCATCGTGTTCATGATTAACTGGTTTAGGTGATGATAGTCGATCCGACATTGATATCTGTTTTGGTTTTGTTGGGTAATACGTGGCTAGAATTCCGGTCTATTGAGACCGTTTTAGGGCCATGAAACGAGAGAAAAAGTTAAAGACATTGGACAGAGTGTAGCACCAAACACCAGGCACCGCCACTTCCGTGAAACCTGACACCGGTCGGCTACCGCCGGTTACCGAATACCGGTCGTCTGAGCCTTACATACATACCTCTCCCTAACCCCCGCACGGGATCAGCCAGTCATGGGGCAATAACCGCCGCGGAGGATCCCAGCTCCGCCCGCCGTCCGCCGAGCCGTCACCCGCCGCCAAGCCGACTTTGTGCGGCCGAGTGCACCGCACCGGATCAAGACAGGATGCCGGGCAGTGGGGGCTGACGAGGCAGCCTGGACTTGGTGACGATCGTCCCTTCAGGTTCCACGTGGCCGGTCTCTCAGCGGCGCCACTGGACGTGTCCATTGTGACAATAAGGACGCTCATAAGGCAATCGGCGCAAGAAGGAAGTGGCCGGTAAGTTTTAACTTAAAATCCACCCGTTCAGGCAAGGGGATGTGGGTCTACCGTCATCCGCTCGGCAACCGTATTTGTTCGATCATGAACCGGTAGCTCTTTGAGATCCCTCAGAATCCGTACCTTTCCAGTCATTTTCCGGCAGCTCTATGGTGACAGCTCGGCACCTTTGTCAATCGAGCTCGGAAGTGGAAGCTCTGAAGTCTGAGCACTACCCGAACCATCCCAATTCGTGTGACTTCTGGTCTCCCACCACACCTCATTTTACACAGAACGATCAACTCGACACTGGCACATATATTATGGGAGTAAACACACCACGCGCAGTCCAATACACTGTCCGGTGCGCCCTCCTGGCCAGTGGTACCGCGCACACCGATTGGGGGCGACACCTCCCCTCCCCCCTCATACAATCCTGACGACTAATGGCCGACGACTTCGCACGTCTTGGTCGACGATATGCTCACAGCAGAGAAATGAATAAGCACAACGATGACGATAAACACATAATGCCGACGACGATAAACACATAATGCATCACTGGACGTAGCTATACGCGGTTAACAAAATATCACAATCGGCCGCAGTGTGTTGCCCGTAGTCACACATACATATTTGTGCAAACACATGGGAGCTGGCAGGAGACGGCAGGGCCCTAGCGGCCCAACCCAATCAGTAGCGTGCCTGAGATCCACGGGGCGTCGATGACGACTGAATACACGGAAACAAGTTAGCCAGGATTCGTTGTCTACTCTCCCAAGAATGCCGCGTCGGGAGCCGAAAACGCTCGATACCAAGCAGTTCGGGGTGTTGACTGAGAGTTTCCTAGTTCACTGCCCATAGGTTCTTGTATCGCGGCGATGACTATCAGAGAATTGCAGCAGTTCCTGCGTTAGACGAGCACCAATACACCAACTGGCGGCAGCCGCAATAAGTAAAGGTCGAGTTACACCACTCGGCTGACTCGGGTTACAACGCTTCCATAATGCCATATTCATCGCACATGTTAAATACGTGACTGCATATCCGTACAAGAGTCGAACTCTCGGCGACAAGCTTACACCAAATGTCAATATCCATGCACCCCAGCCAGCCCAGACCAAGCATCAACCACAAGCGTGAAAAAATGAAAACTGAATGATCAAACGTCCAGATCGACCGAGACTCTCCAAAAAAGTCGTCAATGTTAACAAGGCTGGGAATTGGCAGGGGCGGTGACACAAGACTCGCAATAACTGTGCTCCTCCACGCCAGTTTAGTGACCAGGAATACTGATAGGGTGAACTTGGAGTCCACCCGAGATGGAATATCACGTCGTCCGTGAGGAGCGGTGGCCGGTCAGCTCACTCAGTCTTTATATCTGGCCTGTCAACTGCCGGTCTTACGGTTACCCCCGCTGTCTCATACAATACCTACCTCCGACAGTCCTGGTGCGGCTCTAAGTACTGGCCGACCTTTACATCCCAGCCCCGACGCTAGTATGACACAGGCCTTCAGGAGACACCTGATGCGCTCAGTCCAGCGATGGAGTTGCATCTCTCAAGACTGACCTGAGGGACGACACGCTCCCAGAGAGACGGGGACACATCCCACTCTCCCTGACCTTCCCAGTGGACAGTGTCCCATCGATCATGGACAGGACGCCGCCGCTACCGCCTCTCCCGGCTGGGCCTCGAACCTGGGCCGGGCCGGCCGGGTCTCACTGGCGGCAGGGTCTGTGGCGGCGGGGGCCGCGGACTGACCGGGGACGGTCTCGGCAGCTGCAGCGGCATCCTCAGCGGGCTCGGCGGGCGGCGCAGTCTCCTCCGGGGTGGCCAGTGAGCTCCACCAGCTGGTGAGAGCGCCACGCGCCACCGTCAGAGCGCCGCCTGTGGGAGGACGCACACGGGTCAGTGCAGGGAAACGACGGCGCAGGCTGGTCCACCCACGGAGTGTTATCCCCAGTGTTGGTGGGTTTGTCAACACCGCCACCCAGCGTACACACAATAGTGTGAACGTCGCACTACGGCGCACTACTACTACTACGATCTACAGTCGCCACACTGCTGAGGCAAGGATGTAATACACCATTCTAATTATCAGAATTATTCCGCGAACCATCCGGGAGCCTATCACACCAATCCCTCTTGACACCGTGCAGCGTTCCGTGGTCCCAGCGCCAAACAAACAGTCGGATCAGACGGTACACAGAGCCACTAAATTAGCACGTCACCCCTCGTACTCTGACGCCACAGACGAACAAAGGGCCATTCTGGGACCGACAATGGAGCTGAATACACGGCGTTTGGACAGGGAGTTACAGCCCCGGTCTCAACAGTCAGGATGGACTTACGGTCTTTAGAATTCGCTCTCCCTCACAAAAGCACACGTTACATACCGACACACAAATACACATTTAACAGCCTAGTGAACACAAACATCCACACTCGGATCTCCAGTCAGACGAGAACAGAGAATCTCAGACTTCCGATAAGTGTGTGTTGCTTACAACATCGGCAATAACTCTGATTTTGATTCGCATTGCGATTGAGTCCTAACGAAAAGTCCCCAATCGGCTAACCATGCACGACCACAGGCTGGTCAGATTTACAATGGGTATGGCTAATAGGACGGTTCTCGCATAAAGGAAGTCTCCCAGGAAAAGTCCCAAACAGAGGCAAACCATTCAAATGTTTCAGCACGACCTTTGGAGACGTGAGCAGAGCGCCGGCAGGGACACTCATCCCCAGTGACAGGGACCAATCCCCGCCTCAGGACCCAATTCGGAGTCCGTCCCGGAAACGGGCCCGGGTTCGGCCAGTAAGAGCCCCCGAGGGAGACGGTGGCGACATCTTAACGACCAATAAAACAAGCAATGAATGGTCTCTAAGGATGAGCTTCTGCCGAGGCCGGACACTGGGTAATGAGAGTGTAAAGCGAATCCTTCGCCACAGGTGAGCCCCCTCAGGCGGTTACGGGGTCCCGGGGATTTACCTTGACATTCCCCCCCCCCCCTAAACTTATATCCGGACCTTTCGTAAACGATCTCTTGCATCAATATGCCATTAGTCAAAGTTGTGATTTGTGATTTAGGGTGACCGGACTTCAGAGGCCATCGTCGCACCATAGTTAGTTATTTTGCTGAGCCCATCAGGATGTCCACAGTCAATAACACAAACTTGCCTGGGCCAAAGCACACTACAAGGCCCACTAGGATGTATACTCGACACAGGAACTAACTCACACTGAACAACCCTACCGCCTTAAACACAACACTGGGCGTTTGAGTGTGTGTATGCGTTGTTTTACGTACCGACGGCGCGTCCGGTCATGACGGCCACCTGGGAGACTCGGCGGCCCCGCTCAGAGCTCTGGAATGTCCTGTGAGGGAGAAAAGGCGGATTGTCAGGTTATTGATAAATGCATTGCAAAGCATGGCGTAGCGAACGTCAAACGGAGACTGTCGAAGCGATGATATAACCATTACTGGATGCAACTGTAAGGGAATGAAAGTTTGTACATGAACAAAAGGTTTATATCAAAAGCTTGGACCAAAAAGCTTATAAAACAAAGTCTGACCCGACGCTTTCTTCCGTCTTTCATCAGCGTATCACATACAACCTGAACAATGTGGATACATCGCAAAAATTGGACACAATCACATACATTTTGACGACTTCGTCGCCCTCTTTGGGCAACGAAATATTTCAGACAAATACGTGACGAATACACTCTCCCCCCCTGCTATCAGTGGTCTGACCCCGGTCCGCCCTACCACTCACTGTGATATTCAGAGTCGTGGCCCGTCACACACCCCACCCCACTGCCAGTTCGTACCGACCCGGCCCGACCCGGTCCTCACTGTGATATCCTCAATCGCATATCGGCCATATAACTGAGCTGGCCCGAGCACGGGTGGCCCATCACCCCCCCCCCCTCCCAGTCTGATCTAACCCCGGTCCTCACTGTGATATCCTCAGTCGCATGTCGGCCATACTGAGTTGACCCGAGCACGGGTGGCCCGGGTTGAGTTCGAGCACCCCCAGGTGCTGACCGTCGGCCCACTGGACGTAGCTGGGCGTCTCCTTTAGCGCCGCCATATACCAGCTGTTGTAGAGCGTGTGCTCCGCGCTGCCGTCTGTAGAGGGAAGGAGGGAAGGTAGGTCAACCGGAGGCAGATGGGCGTTACGCTGCCGAGTAGAGTGGGTTGCTACACTCAGTGGGTGGAGAGTTTAAACAATGAAATGTTCTGTGACAAAGACAGAGTGGGATGCTGGACACAGTTTGACAAGTCAATCGGACCACATTGAACAATGGGGGCGGACGTTGCATCATCGAGGCCCAACCAACCAGGCTTCTTATGGTTTATGTCAACTGTACTCACCAAACCTCCATCCCGTTATTGTGTCAAGTCACAAATAATTACCCAGAGACTAAAGAATCAGCAAAAAATAATCAACGAACCTCTCCACTACGGTGACGTAGGCAGACAACCAAGCACGTAAAAAGCATTATCGCCAAATAACGTCAAGCCCAGTCCGATACGAGTTTTCAAGTCAACTCCCGGTCAGCACATCGCTCAGCCCCATCCCATCCCTTGGTCGTCGCCACCTTGCTCACCGGGTAGCAGCGACGTCCTCAGCAGCATGTACAGGTAGAGGCGGAACACGGCTCTCAGCCAGGCGTCAGAGCCGCGCGGCGGCTGCCCGGGGGCCGCCGGCGCGCCGGTGGGGCTGTCGGAGCCACCGGCGGGGCCCGGCTCCGTGACAGCTCGCACTATGAGGTCGGCCAGTCGCAGGTCCTCCGTAGAGAGCGCCAGTTGACGACGGAGTGGCACGCTGAGCTCTACTGAGCAGGGCGCCATCTGCGGGGCAGGGAGGACTGTGGTCAGATAGGCGTCATCTGCGGACCAGCGAAAGAAAAGGGCACAATTAAAAAATATGGCAAGACCGAGTAAGTTGAACGTGACCTTATCCAGTCAAGTTAGCCATTGACAGCACAATAACAACAGCTGTGTTCTAAAACGCATTCCACTACTCGGCATTATTCAATCATACGTTCATCAGCCTCATTCCAATTTCCCTTCATTTTATGCCAGCCTCCCTCACTAACCGTAACGTAAGCGTCGACCAGATGTCGTTTGTGGCTGTATAGAACGTTGGTGGCGCCGGCCAGAAAGGTGAGCACCTCGTCGTCCGTGAGAAGGTGGATGTCCGACAGACAGAGGTACGGGTGGCACAGGTGACCCTGAAACAGACAGGTGAGCAGACTGTGAGCAGGTGGATGTCCGACAGACAGAGGTACGGGTGGCACAGGTGGCCCTGCAACAGAAAACGCCGATAGTAAGGGTCAATCAATTCGGCGCGTTTCGACGGGCGGGAAAGACATAGGCTTCCATTGTAAAGGGCAGACTGTGGCAGAATCCATCAACAAGACATAAACCTGGTAGCAATGGTCATTTGCCAAGAAAAGAAATCACAGTTATGAAGACCGGATAAACGAATCTCACTAACAGCAGATGGTTATTCTAGGCCTATTACTGCAGGCCGAAACGAAAGGGATAGAGAGTGATCGGCCGAGATTGTGATCGCGGCATTGGCCACGGATTCTAGGAGACAAAAACAACAGCGAGTGTGATAATAAAAATGCAGGTAGTAACACAAATGATTTTACAGACTTGGATGCAAGTTTTGCTTGCAATGTGTCAGTACACGGTAGCACCATGTTCCTCGCTAACAGCGCACCCATGAAAGACAAATATCCAGCCCCAGCAGGTCCCAGTATACTTCCTCACTGCACCCACCTTCCTGAACCTCCTGATGGGCATGCCGCACTGGACGTCGTCCACGCTCTGCGCCGCCGCCAGGAGCCGCTCCACGCGGGCGTCCACACTGGGCTGCTCCTGCTCCTGCTCCGTCTGCGCGGGCTCGGCGGCCCCCTCCGAGCCCAGGTAGAACGTGCTGGAGCGCGCCGCCGCCTCCTCCGCCTCCTGCGCCTCGGCCGTGTCATAGAACACGCTGGCTCGCTGCGCCTCCGGTCGGCCGGCGCGCGCCCCGCCGGCCGCCGTGCCCGCGCCGTCGCTGTGGCTGCGGTGCAGCGGGGGCTGGGTGCCGCCGGCGGCCGGGGCGGCGGCCTCACTGCGGTAGAAGGTGCTGTTACCGGTGACCAGGTCGGCGTCGGAGGCGCGCCGCAGCCCGCTGTCGGCCGCGGCGGGGGCAGAGGCGGCGGCCGGCGGGTCCTCTCTGCTCGGGGACCGGACGGCCGAGGTGCGGCGGCTGGGGGGCCGCGGCTGCAGTGCGGCGCGGCTCAGGCCGTGCTGTACCATACCGGGGAACAGAGAGGTCAGCGCCAGTACGGCCGAGCACAGCTCGCTGACCGGCGAGTGCTGCAGGAGGACGCGCCGCTCCAGCAGCGCCAGCTTGAACAGCACTAGCAGCTTGTGTCGGAACATCAGCACCAGGTCGCGCACGCTCAGACCTGACGGTGAGCACAGAGGGGAGCGGGCGGACAGTCAACTTAAGACGTCGATTTAGGAAACACTCCCAACCCAACACTCATTAATCACTATCTCCACCATGCAAACTGGTTGGTCAGTAAGTGCTCAGCTTCAATCAGCTAAGACATTTTCTCAAGAGGAAAAAAAAACAGCGGAACGTCGTTGGCTATGCACAGTGCAAGGCAACTAGCTAAACTGTATCACCAGTCATTACGAAAGATATTCATATCCCGATAATAACTCCAGCCGACGATTGCATACCAGAAGATTGTATGTGAATGCAATCGTGAAACATATTGAACCCACTTTACGGAGCACCCACGGGCTATCACCATTCACCAGCTCTTGTGCAGCCCCAACACCAGCTCACCTACGAACACCTGCGGCGTGCCGAGCATCTCCTCCGAGAGGCACTGGTTCATGTTGGTGTAGGCCTTCTTCAGCACATCCACCTGACTGAAGTCGCCCGTCTCGAAATAGGCGCTGGTGATCAGCTCCAGTTTCACCTGGAAAGAATGGCTATATCAGAGTACCGGCCACCAAAAGACTAAAACGGCACATCGACTTCAACACCCGAGTTCAGATCAAAACTGACAACTACAATCATTAGGGAACTCATGGAGAGCATGGCGAAGTGAGTTTTATCTCCAAAGAACATGTGCAATCTAACCCTGCAAAACGGTTCGTCAGCCGCGCCAGGTACCAGCTGCCGCAGACATTAATCGGTCACGAAGACTATAGTGATAATCACGAGTCGGCTATTCCATTTCCGTGACCTACGGTAAATTTCCCTGTCACGGTTTCCAGTCTACAGTGCCCGTGGCCCGTGATTGTTTCAGGAGAACCCACTGAACTCTATAATGTGGAATGCGCATCGGCCGCCAGATGGTGTCCAACGGTGCCGCCATGTTGCGCAGACCAGGAAGCGGCCGCCGCCTGTGTTGGGGAATTGGGAATTCGGGACCTCGATTTACGTTTGCGGTCGCTGCATCCGTTACGTTCAAGCTATGTGGACACGGAACCCGGCATCTTACGCAGAATTGAGTGGAGAATAAGATGAAATCCTAAAAACTTCTCAGATACAAGGAACTAATACGTTAAGCCCTTATTAGTCAATGGGGAAATATGAAAATTGCTATTTTGGCGCCGAGTCAAGCATATAAAATCATGATTTCATGCACTCCTTGCAAGGTTCTATGCTTCATATTTGCATTGTTGCCCTTGCGTGACGTCATATGTGACGTCACAAGGGTCACAGTTTTTCTTCAATAACTCCCGATCAAATTGAGCTAGCGAGTCGGGAAAGCCACCAATGGACACAGGAAGACCTGCCGAATCGAATAATATGCGACATGACCTCTTTCGACCAGCTTCGTGACCTGGGGGTGCTGACCTGACCTTGACCTGAGGTCAACACCCTAAGTTGACCTGACCCGAACAAAAAGTATATCACTCGATGCGCCTGAGCTAGCTGAACACGATGATGCCAAAATCGCGGCTCTACGGCCATTTTTGGCGAAGTTATTTACCAAAAACCGAACCCGTGCCTTAGATCACTTGACCTGACCTCAGAGGTCACCGGTTGACCCGGGACCTTTACAGTGGGTTCCTACCAGTCACTCTGCATTATCCTTTGTCGCAAACGACCAATTTACCGCTTGATTCTAGTTTAATTAGCGGCGCATTAGCGAGGTGGGTTCAATCAACCCCCTCGGCCGGGGCAAATGTAGGTCCGGCGAGTAAATTTGAGGAATTCTGAAGATACGATCGTGTTCCCCACTCAATTCTGCGTAAGATGCCGGGTTCCGTATCTACGTAACTTGAACGTAACGGATGCGGCGGCCGCAAACGTAAATCGAGGTCCCGAATTCCCTATTCCTCAACACAGGCGGCAGCCGTTTCTTGGTCTGCGCAATATGGCCGCCACCGTTAGACACTACGGCCAATAGGGTTCAAGCGGCATTGCTCCCCTGTGGGAGAACCGGACCATGCCTATCAAGAGTTTGAGGCAGGGGTGCAGAGCCGGAGCTGGAGCCGCAGCCGCCGGGGCCGGCACATTTTGCCCGGAGCCGGAGCCCCCATGACAATAATACAATTCACCCGGAGCCGGAGCCGATTTTTTCCGAAGCCGGAGCCGGAGCTGTCTGAAACTTCCACAGCTCCGCATCCCTGCGCATAGGCAATGTACTGAGTCGGAACCGGAGCGGGAGCCGCCGGAGCCGAACCATTTTACTCGGAGCCGAAGCCGGAGCCGCCATGACATTTCACCCGGAGCCGGAGCTGGAGCCGATTTTTTTTTTCTCCGGAGTCGGAGCCGGAGCCGTCTGAAATTTTCACGGCTCCGCATCCCTGGTTTGAGGAGTTTTGAAGAAGAGATTGAGGACGCGGGACCCACCTGAATCTGACCGAATAGTGGCAGGCGGCTCAGCGCGATCACAGACTTCTGCACCGATTTCCGCGTGATGTCCTCTGTCCGATTGACAACCCTCTGGAAAAGGGAGTCCCTGTTAATTCACACTCTTAACACCAGCGTTGTAGCTCAAAATTGTTAAATCAAGTCACAACGTTCATTCAACTCTCAACTGAGAGCATTCGGCTCGCAACTCGTGAGCTTATCAAACGGACCCTGCCAAATCACTAATCCCACCAACATCAGTCATTGACAAACTATTCCCTGCACTGAGTGCAGTTCCAGCCACATCGTCCCCGGCCTGAGCAGTCACATTTTGCTCTCAAAGGACTTCATTTTCCCTACATGCAAATTGCAGCTCTTGGGCGATATCAAAGCAAGCACTAAAGCTATGAACGCAAGACATTCCGCCCCTTCCCAGTCACAGAGGACTGTCCGCCGGTCCCAACACTTACATCTGCGTCGATCTGCCGGTAGCAGGAGACGCCGTAGACGGTGTCACTGCCATCTAGCGGCGGCAGGTGGAAGTACACCGTCTCCTGGTGGTAGTTGTGTGAGCCGTCCGGCATGGCAATGCTGGGCAGGTGACCCCACTCAGCCGGGCACTCATCACCCGTCGGCCACTGTGGGTGGGTGAACTCCACCTGGTGGGACAGGTGGGAGGCGTCAGACCTGGGAGAGCGGTAACCCGTCGGCCACTGCGGGTGGGTAAACTCCACCTGGTGGGACAGGTGGGAGGTGTCAGACCTGGGAGAGCGGTAACCCGTCGGCCACTGCGGGTGGGTAAACTCCACCTGGTGGGACAGGTGGGAGGTGTCAGACCTGGGAGAGCGGTAACCCGTCGGCCACTGCGGGTGGGTGAACTCCACCTGGGTGGGACAGGTGGGAGGTGTCAGACCTGGGAGAGCGGTAACCCGTCGGCCACTGCGGGTGGGTGAACTCCACCTGGTGGGACAGGTGGGAGGTGTCAGACCTGGGAGAGCGGTAGCCCGTCGGCCACTGCGGGTGGGTGAACTCCACCTGGGTGGGACAGGTGGAAGGTGTCAGACCTGGGAGAGCGGTAACCCGTCGGCCACTGCGGGTGGGTGAACTCCACCTGGTGGGACAGGTGGGAGGTGTCAGACCTGGGAGAGCGGTAACCCGTCGGCCACTGCGGGTGGGTGAACTCCACCTGGTGGGACAGGTGGGAGGTGTCAGACCTGGGAGAGCGGTAACCCGTCGGCCACTGCGGGTGGGTGAACTCCACCTGGTGGGTTGGTGGGAGGTGTCAGACCTGGGAGAGCGGTAACCCGTCGGCCACTGCGGGTGGGTTAACTTCACCTGGTGGGACAGGTGGGAGGTGTCAGACCTGGGAGAGCGGTAACCCGTCGGCCACTGTGGGTGGGTGAACTCCACCTGGTGGGACAGGTGGGAGGTGTCAGACCTGGGAGAGCGGTAACCCGTCGGCCACTGCGGGTGGGTGAACTCCACCTGGTGGGACAGGTGGGAGGTGTCAGACCTGGGAGAGCGGTAGCCCGTCGGCCACTGCGGGTGGGTGAACTCCACCTGGTGGGACAGGTGGGAGGTGTCAGACCTGGGAGAGCGGTAACCCGTCGGCCACTGTGGGTGGGTGAACTCCACCTGGTGGGACAGGTGGGAGGTGTCAGACCTGGGAGAGCGGTAGCCCGTCGGCCACTGCGGGTGGGTAAACTCCACCTGGTGGGACAGGTGGGAGGTGTCAGACCTGGGACTTGGGAGAGCGGTAACCCGTCGGCCACTGTGGGTGGGTAAACTCCACCTGGGTGGGACAGGTGGGAGGTGTCAGACCTGGGAGAGCGGTAACCCGTCGGCCACTGTGGGTGGGTAAACTCCACCTGGGTGGGACAGGTGGGAGGTGTCAGACCTGGGAGAGCGGTAACCCGTCGGCCACTGCGGGTGGGTAAACTCCACCTGGTGGGACAGGTGGGAGGTGTCAGACCTGGGAGAGCGGTAACCCGTCGGCCACTGCGGGTGGGTGGGACAGGTGGGAGGTGTCAGACCTGGGAGAGCGGTAACCCGTCGGCCACTGCGGGTGGGTGAACTCCACCTGGGTGGGACAGGTGGAAGGTGTCAGACCTGGGAGAGCGGTAGCCCGTCGGCCACTGCGGGTGGGTTAACTTCACCTGGGTGGGACAGGTGGGAGGTGTCAGACCTGGGACTTGGGAGAGCGGTAACCCGTCGGCCACTGCGGGTGGGTGAACTCCACCTGGTGGGACAGGTGGGAGGTGTCAGACCTGGGAGAGCGGTAACCCGTCGGCCACTGAGGGTGGGTGAACCCCACCTGGTGGGACAGGTGGGAGGTGTCAGACCTGGGAGAGCGGTAACCCGTCGGCCACTGCGGGTGGGTGAACTCAACCTGGGTGGGACAGGTGGGAGGTGTCAGACCTGGGAGAGCGGTAGCCCGTCGGCCACTGCGGGTGGGTTAACTTCACCTGGGTGGGACAGGTGGGAGGTGTCAGACCTGGGACTTGGGAGAGCGGTAACCCGTCGGCCACTGCGGGTGGGTGAACTCCACCTGGTGGGACAGGTGGGAGGTGTCAGACCTGGGAGAGCGGTAACCCGTCGGCCACTGCGGGTGGGTGAACTCCACCTGGTGGGACAGGTGGGAGGTGTCAGACCTGGGAGAGCGGTAACCCGTCGGCCACTGCGGGTGGGTGAACTCCACCTGGTGGGACAGGTGGGAGGTGTCAGACCTGGGAGAGCGGTAACCCGTCGGCCACTGCGGGTGGGTGAACTCCACCTGGTGGGACAGGTGGGAGGTGTCAGACCTGGGAGAGCGGTAACCCGTCGGCCACTGTGGGTGGATGAACTCCACCTGGTGGGACAGGTGGGAGGTGTCAGACCTGGGAGAGCGGTCACCCGTCGGCCACTGTGGGTGGGTGAATTCCATCTGGGTATTACAGATGAAGGCATCATATCAGGGTCCGTGGGGGGGGGGGGGGGTAACCTGAACATCCATTGCAGGGGTTGGCAAGTCTATGATGTGTGAGACAGGGGAGGGTGAGGTAGCCTACCCATCAGCTGCAGCTGGATGCATGGCTCTGGTGCCTGGTGGTCCCTTTAGTAGTAGTATTATGTGTAGCAAATCAACGTAAGTGCTCATTACCCTTATTACTGGACAAATATACATATCAGTGTCAAAAAGACCCATTCACCACTGTTTTAATTGGCCAGGCTGGACAATTTCAGTCTTACACATACAGCTTTCTGGTGCAAATGTTGGATAGGTAACATGAAATTACACCTGCATTACAAAGGGACATAGACCAAGCATGGTGCATTTTTGCATCTTTGCACTTAGCCCTGTCTTATTACATATAGCCCACACAATATGAAGGCAGTTACAATCAAAGGATTACTTAGACCAGACTTACAAATGCAAGCAGATGAGTGCATCCATGACAATACACAATGCCAGTTGATGAAACTTTTTTTTTGCAGCATACAGTGAAAAAACAGCAATGCTAATACAGTTTCTTACCTGGTATCCCTTTTTGTGGTGGAAACCAACCACAATTATGTGCAATATGATATTTTCCCTGTCTTCCATGTTTTTAGTAATTGATATGATATTCAGCCCTGAATCATATGTGCCATGGCAAAGACTACTCTACACAGTACATCAATACAGTGGCCATGGTTTATCTGAAAATAGACAGAATCAGTGGGTACTCTCAAATACCTCAAAGCTTAACAACTTAAAATTGCACATATATCTTTGAAACCAGCAAGCAATCATTACAGTGTGTGTTTAATGTAACTGGCCTTGGCAGTGTTTAACAGTAACAGACCCATATAGATATACCGTGCCTACTTAGGAAAGGAGTGCTCCATTTTTTTCTAAAAATAGTTTTGGGTAGAAAATCACGCAATAGGAAATATTTCCATCCCCAAAATCAGAAAAAGTGACATTATTTCATCCATGATAAAATGTTTCAGCATTTGAACAGGCAGGTAGCACATGGCTTGACAGCTGATGCATCAACATCCTTTCCTTTCAGTCCAGATTCTGCCAAGATCCTGACATGAACTCCTTCTTTATCAATTGGCATTAAAAATGATGTTACATTGTTTTGGGAATATACAAATTACAATAGCTATTCACTTCAGTTTTTCTCATCCTAGTATTTTTCTTCATTGGTAACAGCTAAAATCCAATTCAGAACACTGTCAGGTCAGGAGACCACAGCCATCCACAATGCTTAGAAAAAATACTGCTGAATTCATATGAAAAGGAAACATTCCAGCAACTTTTTCAGCGACAATAAACTAAGGTAGACATACAAACTACCTAGCTAATTACAAAAAGTCAGATAGAAGCAAGGCACATGCTTGGTAGTTGGTTGCAGGTTTGATCCTGGAGAATATCCAGTCCAGTTATTCAGTCACATTGTTGGACATTGGATATTTTGTTCAAGCAAATATACAGTCCTGATCCTGCATTCAAATTGAAATAGGTACCTAGTGGCTTATTGTTTGTATGTTGGGGCCTGGGGGTTAGGGGCGCACCAACTGCAAGGTCATTTTGCGCCCAACTTAATAATACCTAGTGGCTTAATGGGCTGTGATTTGTGGCCAGATTTGCAGTCAGTAAGCAATCAGATTTGATAGTGCCAGCTCACTACACCATAGTCAACATAGGTAATTATTGGAGAGGTAGTCTGTTAGTCGCAACTCGCAAAGGCATATCTTTATCATCCTAAGACTAGTAAGTCACAAGATCTTAAAGGGACCCTCCCACCTTAACATTAGTTTTGAGTTGAGATAGCCAAGTTTGCGGCCAGGCTCAGAAACCACCATTTATCGTGGTCGCAACCCCCGCAGCTTTATGGTGTTCAAGTAATTTCTTCCCTTTACTTGCAGGGTGGGACCAGCGTGGTCCCTATCTCTTAACCATTACGGGAATCTGATGACGTCATCAGGCTTTCGAACGTCCGTTAAATGTTTGACTAAAACGTTTTGTAGCATGCTGTGGTATATGCTGCTTTGCACGCAACAAATGCCGCACTTTCAAATAAAGTCGCTAGGAACAGCGGAGATCCCAAAAAGTAAACAAAAGTAAAAGTCTAATATCTTGAAAACCGGTGAATATTTTTCGATGAACTTTGGTAGATATTCGTTTTTGCTCTTTCTGAACCGAGCGACATCACTTTCATGCCAATTCATTAACTTTTTTGAAGGTGGGAGGGTCCCTTTAAGGGCCTTAAAAATCATGTTTGGGAAAGGGATCAAAGCCTCATAAAAATGCCTGAACTCAGAAAAGGGACTTACTTTCAACAATACTTAAAACGTAAGAAGTAATCTTTGACCACCCAAGGCCCTAGTGACCACCTCAACAGTAAATACCAGAGGTGGGCAATAGGCATAAGTTGGGCATTAAAAAGGTCACATCAGGTGTTAACCCTATTAGTGGCAGGCTCCTGGCTACCCCCTATTAGTGGCAGGGGGGCTGTTTACGACCCCCCCTTGATATCTCAAGATCTAACGGGCCGATTTTCAAAATTCAAACGGCATTCGATTTCGCTCAACGTGATCTACATTTCTAAAAAATAAAAATTTAAAAATGTCAATAGGGGGGGCAGAGGGGGGTAAAAACGGGCAAATTGCAGATACATTTTAGACTGTTTATCACGGCCAGGTTTCTGAACCAATCTTAACGCAACTTTTGCCGATCGATAGAGAATGAACCAGGAATTCACATGGATCCCAAAAATATGCATTTTCAAAAATCATAGGCGGATACAGATCATTGAGATTGGGGGTACACAAAAAATATAGTAAATAAGGTTTTTGTTGGTACTGTTTCTAAAAATGGTGGTAATGGTCTTGTTATGTTACAATTTTCTTATGAGGGAACGACTACAATTGTATTGGTCATGCATAGGCGGTGTCAGGGCACCTATGTTGGGAGGTAAAACATAACCCCCCTTTTTGGACGCCTGGATCCGCCTATTATAGCAAAAACGTGTCAAAAGAGGATGCACAATAACTGTATATGTTATCACATGATACCTTTCATTCACTGTTCGTAAAACTGGTGCAGCATCGTGATCTTCGCCCAAATGACTCGCTTCACGAATAGGACCCCCCAATTCCCAGTGCTCTGGAGCCGCCCCTGGTAAAGTTATGAACTTGAAATTTTCAGGGAATGTGCCCAATTTCAGTGGGGGAAACTGTGGTCAAATCTTCTATTTTTGGAAGCCTTCCATTTTTGGAAGGACCTTCCATAAATGGGTATGCATTTTCCAAAAATGGAAGGCTTCCAAAATTGGAAGGTCTAATCTCAGTGTTCCCAACTGTGATTCACATTCTTTGATTTAAGTTACGGCCTTTTTAAATGTGTAACATTAATAGTTGATTTTGCCATTTATGATCATTGATATAAGGAGAAGCAGCAGTGCTAGTGTTGGTAATACAGGCATGCTATGTCAATGTACATAGTGATATAATAGCATGGTGTCCTGGCGCACTGCTCTCTTTTTCTACTTCTAGAGGACACATAGAAATTCAGAAGAGAAAACAGCTGGTCAATAACCAACCAGGAGGAACACAGCTATAGCCCTGACAAAAAATGGTTTAAATTAAACTTACTATTCCTCATATAAATTGAAGATTCATGCTCCTTCGATAGAAAGTAACACGAAAAACGGCGCAGCAACGCCTATTTAATTCGTCCCATATTCCGGAAAAAACATTGAAAAATGACGAGACCTCCACCCAAATGTTTGGCAAAAGCCTTAAAAAATTGAAATCAACCACACAATATGCTAATAAATGCAGAAAACGGCAACAAATACAAGTTTTACTCGCCACTACACTCCCGAAACCGCCGCACTCTGTCCAGACAATTCCGCACTGTAAATAAAGTCGGCGGTATCGAACAAGCATGGCCCGTCACTAAAGTACTTTTAAGGATATTTACTTTTCGTTTTTGATGCTTTTTGCTTACAAAATGTTTGATAAAGTCTTATAAAACCATCGTTTGTCGGTAAATTTTTGTCAATTTTCCACGACTCATTACTTTGAAAAATTACCTAAAATACATCCACGCTAGGATTTAGGCATCCACGCTAGATTATGGACACTTCACTATGGCGAATAGAAAGCGACCAGGGGCGATAGTCGCATTTGCCTCATGTTCGGCGGAAATCGGTAAGTTCCAACATATGCGCAACATTTTCTATATTTGGGTACGATGACGTCGTCAGCGTACCCATTTTTGGAAGGTGCGTACCCATATATAGAAAATCCTTCCAAAAATGGAAGGCTTTCTAAAAATGGAAGATTTGACCACAGTTTCCCCGACTGATTTAGTTTTAGGAAAAGTCAGAAAATTTCAGCATCGTAGCTTCAGCGGTTTCGGAGATATTACCGAAAAACCTGAGGGGTGGATAAAAACAACCCCCCCCCTGCCACTTATAGGGTTAAGATAAGCTGGGTAAGCTCTCAATATTTTTACTTAAAAATTGTCATTGAAATTAGTTGAAATCCCAAATACAATGCAAGCGTGACATTTTTGGCGCAAAGGGACGGGACAGATAATGTAGTCAAAGATCTGGCTGCAGTTTGACATTCTCAAAATGATCTAGATCTGTTGCAGACCACCAAAATGTATAAATATGTAACATTAAGGCCAAAGCTAGCGAAAAAAAACGCTATGCGCTAAAAGCGAAACGCAACACAACCATTATCCTATCGCCAAATCAAGGTATAGAGCAAGGCCCTATATACCAGGTAGGGTCGTCCGGCGATTCTACCTTTTCGTGACGTCAGCTCGTGACGTCATTTGGAGTCAAGTCTCGAAGCCCCGTTCAATCCCCATGTAAATGAGCGATTTTCGAAGCATTGTAGAATAAAGTCTGCACAAGATATATCAAACTTAAGTATCTTATCTGAAAGAGCAGACAATTTTCTGCAAGGCATCTATTACGTGTTTTTCGCTAAATCTTTTGCTTTTTTCACAAAAGCGTAAAATGTCCCCCCATGTCTCCGCAGCTTCCCTGCCGCCGGCCGCCGCGCGGTCGCGGTAGTGTAGTGGTTAGCGTGCCCGCGCAGTATTCCAAAGGTCCCGAGTTCGAATCTATGCGGTGCGGAACTTTAATTGCAATTCCAAGCTGAATATACGCACATCCATAATAAATTATTATTCGTATAGCTAAACTGTCACCAAGCTATCCATATAAATTGACTTCACCCAAAATATCGGCAAGATTCTATTAAAATATAAATTCAAATATGGCGGCTTGGACTGCCGCGTGCGTTAGGCTCCGCCCATAGCTCCGCCCACATGCGTGACGTCATTCGTGTTAGTGGACACGCAGAGAGATAGGGGACGACATGGGCCTGGTATAGAGATTTATGCAGCTTTTGGTCAATAACTCTTGCCAAGCCGCAGCTGCGTCATATTACGTCATTGGCAGATTAAAAAAGCAAATCCGTAATGCACATGAGTGGCGAGGCCGAGCCCTACGAAGTTCATCAGAAGTTCATCATTGACCCTATGGTGCTTCATTGTAAGAATGGCTTTGGATTCCTAAAACTAACCATTAGAGCCCTACCTATAAATTTTGGAAAGTGACGCCCATTGTAATGCATATTACCTATTCATTACGAATTTACGAGCATCTCTGGTTTTGGTGAAGGTTTAACTGGTTAAAGGCGGGTTTAAAGGTATGTTGGTATGCAAAAAACTAAATTCATCATTGGCCCCGCCGGATCTACAGTTTTCACATAACCTTTCACCCGCCTCTCCGGCCGAGGAGTGGGCTGTGGGTGGGTGGAACCCCGCTGTTTTGCCCAAAGTTTAAGTTTCACCCCTAACTGAGCTATGAGCCTAGCGGAAAACGGCATAGGTATATTCCGCTACAAGACGCAACGGATAACTACCGTTGTGACTCGTTGTCAGCCTGGAGGTGGTAGAACTTGCAATTGCTCCCTCCGCCATTCAAGTTTCCGTCTTCATTTTTGTTATAACTCTTCATTCCTATACCTATCATCTTTACACTTACCCTGAAAACATGAAAATTTCAAACAACAGGTCCCAAGGCCACGATAAGACAATTTTTGGCTACGTGCCCCTTTTGCCCACTATGGTCTATGGGAATATAAACGTTGCCCTTTGACCTACCTTCTTGGGTCACTGTAACTGCGTAGCAGTTGTATCTGACTTTGGTTTCTCCTCATTTGCAGGTTCGCCAGCCATTGAATGAGTGCTAATTGAGCTGGGCGGCTATTTGTTTGTTTCTTTGTTGCGCATTGAGCGACTGGAAGGAGTGACTGTGAAGACAGCACACTGTTGTCACTCGAGGTACCTGGAAAGAGTACGTTTCTATTTTTCTCTAGTCATTTCCGTTGTATCGTTCGTCGCGATTTGGCTTCACCATGTGTTAATAATTTTTTTCGCGCTATAATTCTGTTACAAAGTACAAGCGTACTGGTTTCGATTATTTATCATGCGTTTACCAAAGTTTCGACTGAACGTTCGCCACATTTTCATGTGTCACATTTAACGCGAAGTGTGTATGTGAGTGTGAATGTGTGCGCTTTATTGCTGAGAGAGCATTATTTTAACCCATTTTCTCAATGTGTGATTGACAGGTTTTTACGGTGACCGTGGTGTTACCAACCCAAGGTTCTCTCCCAGTAAACATGCCGACGTCGGCCCGACGTCGGGCCGAGGCTCGGCCCGACGTCGGCCCAGCGTCGGGTCAACCTCGGCCCGACATCGGCTGGACGTCGGATATGCCCGCATGTTCCAACGTCCAGCCGAAGTCCAGCCGACGTCGAACCGACGTCGGGCCGAGATCGTTTGCCGAGGTTGACGAGATCGTTTGTCGTTGGACCGACGGGGCCGACGTCGGCATGTTTATTGGGACAGCGCGCCAAAAATATCAACCGGCGGCGGGATTCGAGCCCCCCAGTCGCCGACGTCGGCATGTTTACTGGGACAACACGCCAAAAGCATCAGCCGGCGATGGGATTCGAACCCCGTGTCATTCGAATGCGAGGTTAGTGCGCTAACCACTACACCACGCAGCCAGCTAACGAATTTGGTTTGTTTTGTTGGCTTATGTCCTTTCGGTCTGACAAGACCATTTCAGAGCCGGAAGGATCATAGGATGGAGACATTGGTCTTCTTGGCGAGCACCCTGGGTCCAGTTCATATAGAGTCCCTGGTCGCATTGCTGTTACGTGACACTTATTGGAAAGGGCGACCCCACAATGGATTCATATAGCCACTCTTACACACCTGCACCAACGTTTCCCAAAGTGTCCCTTTGATAAGTGGCACTTTGGCAAAGTGACACTTGCCGACTGGCCTTTCTATATGAACTGGGCCCGGCCCTGGTGAGTTGCCGGGGCTGAGCCTGACCAAAGGATAGGCCGAGCAGCCCCCAAGCACTCACCGCACCCGGCTACGGGCGAGCTCGGCTTACGGGCAATCCCAAATGGGATAAAGTTTCCCGTCCAGTCCGGATCAGGGGGTTGCGGCGTGGAGGAAGATTTGAGTTTCCTGAGGATATTTTGAATACAGAAGCTCTTTATGAAACATGAAACATGTATTTTATATTATTTTAACGGTCAAAGCAGCGGCCGATGTCGGTCCGACGTCGCCCCGACGTCGGCCCCACGTCGGCTGGACCTCAGCAATTGATCTCGGTCCGACGTCGGCCCGACGTCGGCTGGACCTCGGCTGGACGTCGGAACATGCGGGCATATCCGACATCCAGCCGACGTCGTGCCGAGGTTGGACCGACGTCGGGCCGACGTCGGCATGCTGATGCCGAGTTGCCGACGTCACCCCGACGTCGGCCGACGTCGGGCCGACGTCGGCATGTTTACTGGGCTGTCATTACCCCACATTACTGGATCCTAATACATGTGCCCTATCCCAATGCATCCAGTAGTTTGAGTTTGATTGACGGTGGTGGCGGAGGCCGCATCAGTAAAAACTCTTCCTTCCGTCAGTGACCAATGACCATACTACTAACAAACTAACCGTGACCCGCAGAGTCAGAATTATGCTTCTCATTATTATTTTTTCCTCAATTACCTCAGTAGTTAGAGCTGTAGCTGTCCCCCATTAACGAGTCAACCAACAAGGAACCGAACATGGAGGGAGACAGCATCAGTGAAGCGCGTGGACTTCCAGGTCTCACCTCACAACGTGGAAGACAAGTAACGCTGACTGAAGAAGGGAGACAGTTCCAGATCGACATCAAGCAAAAGAAGTACCAGAAGGATCTGAAGGAGTTGAAGAAGGGTGTCGATATCATCAAGAGGCTGGAAGTGGCAGGTGAAGAGGAGAATGAGACGCTCAAAGAAGCATACATCCAGTGGAAGAGAACATACATCGATCTGGTTCAGACTTCCAGTGAGCTGCAAGGTCTTCTCTCTGAAGTTGATTTGCAGCAACACCTGTCAAGACACCAAGATGTGATGCCTGAACTCAACACAATGAAGGCCGAGATGGAAAAGAAACTGGAGCCTACTCACAAGACACAAGAAGTTCAGCCATCAGTCGCATCATCAAGGTATTCTGTCCGATCGAAGATCAGCCTTCTGCGACTTGAAGACGCCCAGAGAAGAGCGGAGCTAGAAGCCAGAGCAGCTGCCGCAAAGAAGCGACTGCAAATGGAGCGTCAGAAACAAGAGCTGCAGTGGAAGATGCAGGAACTGGAGCTGGACACTGAGCGTGAGATCCTGAAGGCGAAGCAAGGGCTCTACTGAAGTTTGAAGAGGAGGAAGGAATGTACGCACCCGGGATTCCCATCCAGAGGAGCAAAGAAGAAGAAGACGCGATGCGTGCATCAGAGCTTCCCCGTACCGAAGAGCAAGCTTGAAAAACGAGAAGCCTCAAGCAAGATAGCTGTGCCCGAGCAAGCAAAGGCGTGCAAGGAGTCTGAGACATCCAACGATCCGAGCCCTTCGACTGCGGCCGACGTTCTCTCCAGCTTGGTGAGCGTCCTGAAGGACCAGAACAAGCAGAGCCACCTCCCGCTCATCGAACCAGGCGTGTTCTCGGGGAGCATCGAAAGGTTCCCGCTCTGGTTGAAGGCATTCGAGACGTATTGTATTGTATTGTATTTACGATCATGGGCGATCCACACATGGCGTGGCGATTACTGCCCATTACTGCCCGACGTACAGTCACCAGCAGTTGCTACCCATCACCCCCAGACGGCGGGGGAGCAAGCTACCACCGCCCCTGCGAGACTAGCGCCGCCATGCGCCAAGAAGTGGAAACACCACGTGACTGAGGCCACGTGAGGGCAGGGTCACGTGATGGAGGGGCGGAGCATAGTAGCTTTTGCGCCCGACACTAACTGAAATGCGGCGCTGTGATTGGGCGCCTTAGCATGACTGAAGCCTCGGCGCCAGAATCAGCCGTTCGCCTTATATGGAAAGTGAGCCTTTACGTTTCACTGTTCTGTATTGGTTTGAGAGCCACGGCACCATACGAATTGTGAGCCCCTTTGAACGGGTCACCGCCCGAGGCACTGAGGCGACGGCCGTGCCGGGCAAAGTCTAGCCTGGTGGGAGAGGTGGGCCGGGGAAAGTGCGATCGATCATCGAGCAGCCACTGGGACGTGGATTGGTATTATCCAACCGCGACAAACGATGTCAGCAGCCTCTTCTCGTGTCATAGACAGTGTCTATGACACGAAAAGCTAGACAGACAACGTGGGCAGTGCCCAATCAAAAGCTACTCAAAACGATCCAGTTAAGAAGTTGGCGAGGTAGCCAGACCAAATACAAAGTTTTTAATTCGATTTTGGTTGACAAATGGCATACAAGCCCGCTGTGATGGACCAAAAAAAGGAGCTGAACAGTTCATACAACTTCTAAAAAGCTCAACGGTTTAAAAATTCAAAAGTTAAATGTTAAAATTCAGCCTGCATGTTCAAACTCTGGTCCGGCGCTGGCAGGAAGCTTATATTGCCACTTGCAATTTCACTGCGTTGTAATATGCCTAACCAAGAGTTCTGTGAGAGCAGCAACTGAAAGCCCCGTTGAGGGGGGAGGGCGGCGCGAAACGCCCCCCTCTCTCCTTTTCAGTCGATATCTCCTAAAGTATATCAAATGTCGCCACCAAACTTTCAAGACCCCTCCAGGCATCATTTTTACACTTGTGACCAAATTTTTCCAGATCTCTTATGAAAGGTTAGTCACAAATGACGCCAGAGGGATGTCATGTTCTGTCATTTTCGACCCAATAAAAGGTTTAGCGGGAAGAGCTGTCACGCTTACAGTTTTGAAGATAACGAAAAATATTTAAGATCAAAAAGATGTAAAATAAACAGCGCTACCAAACTGCTTACTCTTATTTCCAAACAACAATTGATTTTGACCGTCAAAACTATATAGAAGTATAACACTCAGAAAATGCCAACAACTTTCAAAATTAAAACTGAAATATATGTTACAGAACTATCTGCTCTAGATATGCCAAACTTAAACTCGATAACTCTATTTTTAGCAGTTATGGCAAAAAAAAACTTTTTAAAATTTATGACGTAACATTTTCAAATTCAATTTTTAGCCGTCACAGAACACACAGAGCAAGTCAAAGACCACCGTTGGATTTCCTATGATGAGCTGCATCGAATAGATACCCCTTTTATGCAAAATATCAACTTCGAAATTTGATCTTCTTTGACCTGACCTTGACCTGACCTCCACCAGAATGTAATCTAAACTGGTTCCAATGACCCCTGTGGCAACCTCTTTAGGCAACATATGTATTAGACAACCAACGCTCCATCGATGTTTTTCGATAACATGCCTTTTAACCGCAGGTTGTTTGAAAAGACAAACACTATTCGTTAGAATTGTGTTTTTCTATTGAAAAACAACCGGAGCAGTCGTATTTGATGTGTTAACTGACTGTAACGCATTCCTTAGACTAAATCGGTGAAAAAATGCAACCTTTGACCTGACTTGTGACGTCATGGGTTGCACCTAGGTCAACCAAACCTGGTAACAAGGTAGTTCCCTTGGGGCTATGGAACGCTCTTTGAATGTTCAAAATCGGTCGGTAACTTTCCGAGATCTCAGGTGGAAGGCGAAACGGCTGCACCATCCGATCAGGTGGTAGGGTCCGCCAATAGCCCAAGGGGGCGCGGATTATTTATTCACTCAAACAGTGTCATTTATTTTGAGAACACCTTTCTCACGCCATGACATGGTCCTCCCGTAATAGAACGAGATGAGGAGAGTGTTTTTACGCCTCCTTATGCATGGCTCTAAATGTCATTGAGCTATCAACTGTCAGCGGTTTTCGGACAATGAAGTTCTTAGTTCTTACTGAATCCAATTTTATTTCAAACGATTGTCACTGTGCTAGTTTTCTTATACGTTTTTGAAAAAGCGCTGAAGAAGTCTTTGATAGACGAAACCGTTCCGCTTATTCTTTTTGAGAATGTTTGGTATTTTTTTTTTACCCGAACGATGTGCAGCTGAATTTTCCCTCTTGAATGATTATGGACAGCTCGCGAAATTAACTTCAACCTAAACTACCGACAAGCAGAAGAAAATCCGATACAAGCTTCCTCAATCCTCTCACCTTATTCAACCGTTGAAACGTTAAAGGCATTTAGTAAGAAAATTAACCTCACTCTCATTCTATCTAAAAGTAAATTCCGGATTCGAAATAAAACAAACTTTTTGAGAAGCTTTCGGCATTGCGCCATCATCAGCTCTGGAGTTTTATTCGCAAACATTTGAGAAAATATGCATTCGGGCTGATAGTTTTGTCTGCAGTTATTTCATCCAGTACTTCCTTCATATTATATAACAGTTGGCGGCGCAAGAACATTTCGTTACACACATGCATGTAGATCGACATCGTATCAAATAAACATCGTATAAGTTAACATCAAATAAACCTCGTATCGTATCGTGCATCATTCTTTTGAACAGATTCTTTTGAACACATAGCAGGCCCAGATATTGTGAAGTAAAACACCTTAAATACATTCATCACACAAACATACAGCGAAAAAAAACCACAAACACATACAACATACAAATAGGACATACACCTTGCAAACAGTTGATCGATGTCGATCAGTCTGTCAGGCTCAGGTACCACGCCGTATCAAAGACCACGATGAGGTTTGTGTGTTAAGGGTAGGTTTCAGATCACGAATGTATATTGATTCCCAAATCTTTCTGTCTGGACCGTCTTTGGAGACATGCAAAATTTGGATCGAGATGTTGTCGCTGCCCAGCTGAATATCTGGATGTTTGGTTTGATGGAAGCCAAAGGGAGTGTCTTCTTTTCTGTTTCTAGCATCTCTGATGTGCTCGTTGTACCTGAGCCTGACAGACCGGCGAGTTTCTCCGATATAAAATGATGCGTTTTCGTCGCACAGCTTACAGTCCATTCGATAGATGACATTTTTTTGGTGACATTTGCCTTTAAGGCCTGCCTCACACCCATTGCACCGCCTACCTGCCCCCGGACACGGTGGAGGAAGGTAGGCTGACCTAACCAGTTTTTTCTTCAAGCTGGGACCTCCCTTCCACGCTACCCTTATGTTCAGATGACTACTCCTGATGATGCCTTCTGTCTTACGGCAGAGTTCATCATCCACGAAAGGGAGGGTCATGAAGGTTTGAGAGGGTTGTTGCTGAGTGGCATGAGTCAGAGAGGCTGATGCTCTTCGGACTGCTTCGTTTTTCAACCGATTGACTAAGTGAGGAGGGTAGCCATTTTTTACGAATAGGTCCTGGATTGTTTTCAAACTGCGCGCCCGAGGGAGTCCCGGGGAGGAGACCCTGATGGCCCGTAAGAATTGTGACCGTACTGTGTTTTTCTTTGTGGAAAGGGGTAGCGCTGAGCGGAAGTGAACGATCACTGGTGATGACATGGGTTTTACGAAAAGTTCACTTGTGTAAGACCCAGACTCCAAAATTGATATTTTGGTGTCAAGGAAAGCCAATGAACCGGTATCGGCGGTATGCTCAATCGTGAACTTGATTGTTGGGTGAATGGTGTTCAGAAAGTTGAAGTACTCTTCGAGGGCTTCTTTCCCATGTGTCCAGACCCCAAAGACGTCGTCTATGTACCGCAGGTACAGGACGGGCTGGAGGCGCTGGGCGGCAAGGAACATTGATTCTAAGGCATGCATGAACAAAATTGCTAGTGGTGGTGCCACCCTGCTGCCCATGGCGATGCCGTCCGTCTGTTTGAAATATTTTGATCCAAACCGAATGAAGTTGTTTGTCATGCAGTGTTCTAAAAGTTTTTTAACGTCAGCTACTTCCAAACCGAAAGTTTCCACCCGTTCCTTATGGTGTTCCTTATGGTTCCTTAACCGTCGCCGCTCCAGCCGTAGCCGGTGCTACCGACAATGCTTCAGAAGCAGCGGCTGCCCCTGCCGCTGTCGCTGCTGGCGCTTCGACTGCTGCCGCAGTGGCTGATGAACACGCAGCCGCAGACACGGTAGGAGCTCCCGCAACAGCGAAGAGACTCCAGCCTCGATTCCCAGATGGAAACTGTAGCCAGGCGCCTGCGGCTCCAAGCGCCGTGGAACAATCTCTACAGCAGGTAAAGAGAAAGATTTTAGCTGCGTACAAAACCCACCCTTCGAGATGCACTAATCACAGCCAGTCTCAGAGTCGGGCGTTGCGCCAACTAGCCCAAAACAAAGACATCGTTGTGAAACCTTCAGACAAATGTAAGGGACTAGTGGCAATGAATGCATCGGACTATGTGGAAAAGATGAATTCTATCACTTCCAACTATGAGGAGGTGAACCGTAACCCGATCCCAAGGTTAGAGGCCAACACCAAACGTGTAATTCACCAGACTATGGATGACAAAGTTGATGAAGGTGTAGTAAAGGCTATTACACCGCACTGCTCGAGAACCGCCGAGCTGTATGGGCTTCCCAAGGACCACAAACACGGCATTCCCCTCAGACCGATAGTATCCGCCTGTGATGACCCTCTAGATAAACTGACTTGGTTTTTGGAGAAGGTAGTTTCACAGCTCATTCCCTATGTGCCAGCCCACTTAAAAAACACGTCTCAGTTTCTGGATCGTGTATCAGAACAATTTCCTGGGGGGTTTGAACCAGGTACGATACTTTTCAGCATCGACGTCGTCAACCGCCGAGCTGTATGGGCTTCCCAAGGACCACAAACACGGCATTCCCCTCAGACCGATAGTATCCGCCTGTGATGACCCTCTAGATAAACTGACTTGGTTTTTGGAGAAGGTAGTTTCACAGCTCATTCCCTATGTGCCAGCCCACTTAAAAAACACGTCTCAGTTTCTGGATCGTGTATCAGAACAATTTCCTGGGGGGTTTGAACCAGGTACGATACTTTTCAGCATCGACGTCGTCAACCTCTACGGCAACATACCAATTAGGGAAGCCATCGACGCCACCATGGCCCTCCTCGAGCACCATAAGGAACGGGTGGAAACTTTCGGTTTGGAAGTAGCTGACGTTAAAAAACTTTTAGAACACTGCATGACAAACAACTTCATTCGGTTTGGATCAAAATATTTCAAACAGACGGACGGCATCGCCATGGGCAGCAGGGTGGCACCACCACTAGCAATTTTGTTCATGCATGCCTTAGAATCAATGTTCCTTGCCGCCCAGCGCCTCCAGCCCGTCCTGTACCTGCGGTACATAGACGACGTCTTTGGGGTCTGGACACATGGGAAAGAAGCCCTCGAAGAGTACTTCAACTTTCTGAACACCATTCACCCAACAATCAAGTTCACGATTGAGCATACCGCCGATACCGGTTCATTGGCTTTCCTTGACACCAAAATATCAATTTTGGAGTCTGGGTCTTACACAAGTGAACTTTTCGTAAAACCCATGTCATCACCAGTGATCGTTCACTTCCGCTCAGCGCTACCCCTTTCCACAAAGAAAAACACAGTACGGTCACAATTCTTACGGGCCATCAGGGTCTCCTCCCCGGGACTCCCTCGGGCGCGCAGTTTGAAAACAATCCAGGACCTATTCGTAAAAAATGGCTACCCTCCTCACTTAGTCAATCGGTTGAAAAACGAAGCAGTCCGAAGAGCATCAGCCTCTCTGACTCATGCCACTCAGCAACAACCCTCTCAAACCTTCATGACCCTCCCTTTCGTGGATGATGAACTCTGCCGTAAGACAGAAGGCATCATCAGGAGTAGTCATCTGAACATAAGGGTAGCGTGGAAGGGAGGTCCCAGCTTGAAGAAAAAACTGGTTAGGTCAGCCTACCTTCCTCCACCGTGTCCGGGGGCAGGTAGGCGGTGCAATGGGTGTGAGGCAGGCCTTAAAGGCAAATGTCACCAAAAAAATGTCATCTATCGAATGGACTGTAAGCTGTGCGACGAAAACGCATCATTTTATATCGGAGAAACTCGCCGGTCTGTCAGGCTCAGGTACAACGAGCACATCAGAGATGCTAGAAACAGAAAAGAAGACACTCCCTTTGGCTTCCATCAAACCAAACATCCAGATATTCAGCTGGGCAGCGACAACATCTCGATCCAAATTTTGCATGTCTCCAAAGACGGTCCAGACAGAAAGATTTGGGAATCAATATACATTCGTGATCTGAAACCTACCCTTAACACACAAACCTCATCGTGGTCTTTGATACGGCGTGGTACCTGAGCCTGACAGACTGATCGACATCGATCAACTGTTTGCAAGGTGTATGTCCTATTTGTATGTTGTATGTGTTTGTGGTTTTTTTTCGCTGTATGTTTGTGTGATGAATGTATTTAAGGTGTTTTACTTCACAATATCTGGGCCTGCTATGTGTTCAAAAGAATCTGTTCAAAAGAATGATGCACGATACGATACGAGGTTTATTTGATGTTAACTTATACGATGTTTATTTGATACGATGTCGATCTACATGCATGTGTGTAACGAAATGTTCTTGCGCCGCCAACTGTTATATAATATGAAGGAAGTACTGGATGAAATAACTGCAGACAAAACTATCAGCCCGAATGCATATTTTCTCAAATGTTTGCGAATAAAACTCCAGAGCTGATGATGGCGCAATGCCGAAAGCTTCTCAAAAAGTTTGTTTTATTTCGAATCCGGAATTTACTTTTAGATAGAATGAGAGTGAGGTTAATTTTCTTACTATTTGTTACAATGTCTCTCAAGTTAGCGTTGAAACATATTCAAGACTGTTAAAGGCATTTGTTCAGTCCGAGTCGCTATGTCGACCACCTGCGCCGTGCTGGGGGGGGGGGGGGGCGTTTTTTACGCCCTTCCCCCCTCAGGTTTTTCGCGAATATCTCAAAAACGGCGACGCGACGCGTAGCGTCATTCAAGGTCAGGTCACCAGGTAACGTCAAGTGACCTTACCTCGGAAAAAAATTGAAAGCTCGCTGTAGACACCGACTGAGCGATCACTTTAAAACTTTCATAATTGCTTAGGGTATGTATAAAATGGATGCCTCGGATTTTTATGTCTGTGACCTAAGATCAGGTAAATTTTGCGACTGCTCCATTAGGTATAAGTCAATGGGAGAAAATTGAAATGCGCCTCTTTTGGACGAATTTCGTTCTACACGCTCTCAAACATCGGTCCATAGGTGAACATGACACACTGAATCGGGAAATTGCACCTGTGACCCCTGTGTGTGCCCCTGAGGTCATTTTAGGACATAAAAGGTCTTCAGCAGTTTTTTTGACTTTTGACAGATACGTGCTAGAGCGGTGAAAACACCGTTAATCTGAGGTCAAATTTGAGGTCAATTAGAGCGGTGCCCTCTGGGGGCTAAACCGTTGATCTGAGGTCAAATTTGAGGACATGTTGGCGAAAGAGCGTTAAAAGAGCTATGCTTTTCCGCGGCGCTGTAGCTCTAATGGTTCCCGAGTTAGCCGTCGGGTGTTCAAAATCGTTGAAATCAACAAAATTTTACCTATGATGAACCCTGGTGACCTGACCTTTGCCCTGACCTTAAAATGACCGAGTGTTTTCCTCCTTATTTTTGACGCTCTTTCGATTGCCGCTTACCGTGTGTCGCTACGTGGCCCAGAAGCCGAATTAGACGGAGGGGCGTGAAACGCCTCCCCCCCCCCAGCACTCGACGGAAATGTATATTGATAGAGACAAGTAGAAAAACACGGAACAAATAGTGCATGGACGCGTTTCGATTATTAAATCGAAAATCAAAGCTCGAATGCTCGAATGTTTGTGTGCTATATCTTGTTTTCTCTGTGATTATGTCATGCTGATGAAGATTTGATAATCGAAACGCGTCCATGCACTATTTGTTCCGTGTTTTTCTACTCGACGGAAAGCGTATGCCACCAACACGGCGCGGGTTAATTGTTATGTTAGCTAGCTCCTGTTGTAAGCTGTGGAGTCGTGGACCTGATCTTGAAGGAACTGGACCTAACATTTTCATAGCAAACGTAAAAAATGTTTAATAGATTGTGCAAAAAATAGCATCTCTTTTATGAAACATTTGCGAAACCTTCAACATCATCCCCACTCAGACCCCATTAGTGCCGAGCTCCCAACGACGACCATAAGAACGTCCCCATCCCGTCATAGGCGGTGGAA
This sequence comes from Amphibalanus amphitrite, assembly GCF_019059575.1. Classification (NCBI taxonomy): domain Eukaryota; kingdom Metazoa; phylum Arthropoda; class Thecostraca; order Balanomorpha; family Balanidae; genus Amphibalanus; species Amphibalanus amphitrite. Next base: position 43,415 of record NW_024883357.1, read on the forward strand.
CGGGGAGGGCACCGGGGCACCGTGCCCCCCTTTGATTTTGGCATTTCAACATTAGCCCTATGAGCGTTACATGGAAATAATAGGACCGAAAGTCGGCAGTCCCCCCCCCCTCCCCTTAATTGAAGGTGTTCCGCCGCTACTGCATCCCGTCAACGTGGGTTTATCATTAGGATGCTAAGATTTCATTTCCAATCCGAAGCTGTAATGATGGAAAGCAAATTTACATTTTACATGTGAAACAAGCTGACACAACTAAATATTTCCTCTCTCGCTCCCTCTCACTTATTTACCCATTGCCCTCTTTCTCATTACTCTCTCTCTCTCTCTCTCTCTCTCTCTCTCTCTCTCTCCCCTTCTCTCTCTCCCCCTTTCTCTCTCTCTCCCTTTCTCTCTCACCTCTCCCTCTCTCTATCTTTCCTCACAATATTCTCGACTGTCACAGCGTTGTAGGGCTTATTTTCAGACAGGTCCAGGCGCTCCCCACTCCGCAGGCCCCAGCCCACACGGCCCAACCGCTCAAACACCCTCCGGCGGATGACCTCTGACCTCGGCGACCTGACCCTAGCCGACCGATCGCGTCCCTCTCCACGCCTCCGCCCCGCTTCCCCCACTACAGCTGCGTAGTAATTGTAGCGTGTGCAAAGGTCACGTGACATTATTTACTTCTGCGGCTTGTTCGGCTGACAAGAGATGGCACTAGTGGTCTGTGGATCAGAGGCGGGGCTAGGTTCTACGACTTCTTGGGGCACACTTTAGGGCAGAAAAGAGGTTTTTTGGCTCCCCATTCCAAAATGCTTCGAATATGCAAAAACAAGTTAGATATTCGAAAATCGGAGGACCAAACGGATCGTTTGACGTATCTTGCGCGACTGAGAATTGATCGGTCTTCAAACTACTGAACAAAAACGAGGTGATTAGTAGCAAGTGCTGGTGACTGTACGTCGAGCACCGAACGTCAAGTCCAGTGGAGCGCCTGCACTTCCTCAGCAGATATACGAAAGGAGATGCTCACAGCGCCATCGCCGGATTCCTGCACCTGAGGACAAGTGACGCCTACGTGAAGGCCAAGGAGAAGCTCGTCGCTCGGTATGGGAACGACTTCCTCATCGCCAGCAGCTACCTGAAGCGCCTGAGGGAGTGGTCGGCAGTGAAGTCCGGGGACAGCAAAGGACTCCAGCGATTGGCAGACTTCTTGGAGCACTGTCACATGGCGTCTTCGGCCATCCCAGGTATGAGAGCGCTGGATGATCCTCACACGATCCAGATGGTACTGAAGAAGCTCCCTGTCTATATCGCGGACAGGTGGAAGCGCCTCGTCGACTCCAGCGTCTACGGACCGACGCCGCACTACCCAAGCTTCGCTGACTTCGTTCAGCTCGTCTCTACGGAGGGGCGTATCGCCTGTGGTCCGGTGAGCAGCGGCGCGCAGTCTGAAGAGAGCCCACCTGCAAGGAACATCCGTGGCAAGGCGCATGCGTTCACATCAAGTCACGAGAAGTGTGAAGCGTGTGGGCACCAAAGCGAGGAGCAACGGGCCACCCAGCAAGTCACGACCGCACGAGCAGTACGCCGCCCGTGCGTCATCTGTACCCAACCCCACGACGTGCACACATGCAAGAAGTTCATGGCCTTGCGCCTTGACGAGCGCAAAGAAGAGGTCATGAAGAAGAGGCTATGCAGAGGGTGCCTGAAGCCAGGACACATTTGGCGTGACTGTCGAAGAAGAGATAAGTGCGACAAGTGCCAGATGTCGCACCCAACGCTGCTGCACGATGACAAGCTCATGAAGACGACAGCGAGCGCATGCAGTCACGACAAGACAAGTAGCGGCAAGCAGCATGGCGGCGACACACAGGTGAAGGCATCTTCGCTGCGATCTACCGCTCAGAGCACCGGGGATGTCGGAGTGTCCAATTGCCACACTATGATAGTTCCCGTGAAGCTGTATCACGAAAATCAACCGGAGCAGCCCATCATCACCTACGCTCTGCTGGACCCGCAATCGGACGCAAGTTTCGTGACGGAGGCCCTCTGCGACGTCCTCCAGCCAGAGAGTACAGAAGTGGAGCTTCAGCTAAGCACATTGAACGGACGCAAAATCGTCAGGTGCTCGTCGGCGTCCGGACTGGTTGTGGAGAGCTCGGAAGGGGGACCGGCAGTGGACCTCCCTACGCTCTACTCACGTCACGAGATCCCAGCAGACCGAGAGCTGATACCCCGACGGGAAACGTGCCTCAAGTGGCCGCACCTTCGCCAGGTGGCAGAGAAGATGCCGGAATACCACGCAGAGGCAGAGATAGGACTCCTTCTGGGAGTCAACTGTCCGCGCATCATCAAGCCCAGAGAAGTTATTCCCGGCGAAGAGGACGATCCGTGGGCCGTGCGTACGCTTCTCGGATGGGGCATCGTGAGATGTGTCAGCGAGAGCCAGCCGACGGGATGCTTCTACGTCGGCACAGGTCAGGGAAAGAAGATGTGCCACTTCGCATACCGGACTCGAGTGAAGGATGTCAGCCTACGGCAGGTCCAACAGGTCTTCGACAGCGGCTTCTTCGACCAGAGACAAGAGAAGACAGTGTCGCAAGAAGATCAGCAGTTCATCAAGATGATGACCAGCGGCATGCACCAAGTGGAAGGAGGCCACTACGAAGCGCCTCTTCCGATGAAGGACGAGAAGACAATGCCAGACAATAGGGATCTCGCGGTCGCCAGACTGTCTCAGCTCAAGAGGAGGCTCCTTCGAGACGAGAAGCTGCGCGACGAGTACACAGCTTTCATGAGCGATCTTCTCTTGAAGGGATACGCTGAGCCGGTTCCGGACGACGGACAGATGGAAACGGACATGATCAACTATGTGCCACATCACGGAGTCTACCACGAGAAGAAGGGCAAGTTGAGAGTCGTGTTCGACTGCAGCGCGATGTGCAAGAACGACTGCCTGAATAGCCACCTCCTCCAGGGCCCAGACGTCAACAACGACCTCACTGGCATCTTGGTGCGGTTCAGAGAGGCCCCCGTGGCATTCAGTGGCGACATCGAGGGCATGTTCCACCAAGTGCGCGTCAACCCAGAGCATCGTGACCTTCTCCGGTTTCTCTGGTGGGACAACGGAGACCTCAACGAACAGCCTCGAGAGTACCGCATGTGCACTCACCTCTTCGGAGCCACCAGTTCTCCAGCGGTCGCTTTGTTTGCTCTGAAGAAGACGGCCGCCACGTACGGAGAGGAGTTCTCGCCCGAGGCCGCGTCCTTTGTGGAGCGGAACTTCTACATCGACGATGGAGTGGCTTCAACGAAGACTACGGAAGAGGCGGTGCAACTGATACAAGACGCGGCTGGTCTCTGCCTGAAGGGGGGTTTCAAACTCCACAAGTTTACCTCGAACGACAGGGACGTCTTGAAGACACTACCTGTGTACAGCTTGTCCAAGAGCTGTCAAGCTGCGCTGGACGAGGAGCTGCCTCTCCCGCGTGAACGCGTCCTGGGACTGAACTGGGACATGGATGACGACACGCTCTGCATCGACGTGACCCTGCCCTGCAAGCCGGCAACCAGAAGGGGTATATTGTCATCCGTGAGTACGATCTACGATCCTCTCGGGCTCATCTCTCCGTGCATTCTTGCGGCCAAGAACATCCTGAAACGGTTGTGCGTGGACAAGTACAGCTGGGACGACTTGATTCCGGAGGACATGGAGCGAGAATGGCGTCTCTGGAAAGAAGACATAGAGCGCCTGTCCACACTGAAGATCCCACGCTGCTACGTCACGACGGAACTCGGTGAAGTTGAGAGATATGAGGTCCACCACTTCTCGGACGCGAGCTACGATGGATGTGGGCAGTGCTCGTACCTCAGGACCATCTACAACAACGACAAGATCACCAGCATGTTGATAATGTCAAAGGCCAGAGTCACGCCTGTCAGAGCCGTGACGATCCCGCGACTGGAGCTGGTGGGCGCCCTGATGTCGGCGAAGGTGAGCTCTTTCCTCAGGAACGAGCTGGCGATTGGCGACTACCAGGAGTACTACTGGACTGACAGCCGTGCCGTGCTCGGCTACATACGGAACGAGACGAAGAGGTTCCACGTCTTCGTCGCCAACAGGGTCGAAGACATCAGGCAGCTCTCGGAACCGTCACAGTGGCGCTACATCGATTCGAAGAGTAACCCAGCGGATCTTAGTCCCGGGGAGCAAGCGCCAGTGAGCTGCTGACCAGCAGTCTGTGGTGGCATGGCCCATCCCTACTAACAGCGAGCATTGAACTCCCAGCCATGGAAGAAGAGTTCAACGTACAGAGCGACGACCCTGAAGTGAAGCGAGCTTCCTTCCAAGCCGCCATCTCGAAGCCACCAGAAGACGAGAAGAAGCTTCCAACCGACGGGCGACAGAGAGACCAGGGCGGCGACACAGAAGAAGATCGACAAGACGTTGCCGAATCAGATGATCAGCGCGATGAGCGATCACCGGCAGGACCCGTGCGAGGACGCGACCGACTACAGGGAAATGAAGACAACACACTCGCGAAGCGCCTGAGCTACTTCTCGAGCTGGCACAGGGCGAAGAAAGCTGTGGCTTCTTGCCGACGCTACACGGCCATCCTGGCAAGTAAAGCAAGCTCGAACAGAAGTGTGGCCGGCGCAAGAGTCTACACCCCAGTCGAGAGAATGACAGTGGATGAGCTGCTTCAAGCTGAGCAAGTGATTTTGAAGTCAGTCCAGAAGAGCGCCTTCGAAGAAGAGCTCACAGTGCTGAGGACGCAGCAAGAGAACAGAGACGACGAAGAACATGCAGACCTGGGAGAGGGAACCAAGAAACGCAGAAGAAAGAGTGACAGAAGGTGTCGGACTGTGAAGCGCAGTAGCCCGCTGTACAAGCTGGATCCCTTCCTCCGAGCTGACGGGCTAATCTGCGTCGGAGGACGAATGAAGAACAGCACTCTGCCGAAGGAAGAGGTCCATCCAGTGATACTTCCGAGGAAGAGCCACGTGACGGAACTCATCGTGCGAGAGTGTCACGAAAGGACGTGTCATGGCGGTCGCGGCTCGACGCTGAACGAGCTCCGCGCCTCTGGGTATTGGGTGATTGGTGGCCGTTCCGCAGTGAGCAGTTACATCTTCGACTGCGTCAAGTGCAAGAGACTCCGCGGAAGTCCGCTGACACAGAAGATGGCCGACCGGCCACCGGAGAGAACGGAGCCAGCCGAACCCTTCAGCCACTGTGCAGTCGACTGTTTCGGGCCTTTCTACGTGAAAGAGAAAAGAAGTGAGGTTAAGCGCTGGGGAATACTCTTCAGCTGTCTGGCGTCCCGCTCCATCCATCTAGAATCGGTCAACTCACTCTCTGCCGACTCTTTCCTGAACGCTGTCAGGCGGTTTGCTTGTCGGAGAGGACCCATTCGCAAGCTGTTCTGTGACAATGGGACGAATTTCGTGGGAGGTAAGAACATGCTGGAGGGGGCGCTGAAGGAGGAGGATCATGTCAAGATCAGAGGAGAGCTGCTCAAGAAGGACTGCGACTGGTTCGAGTTCCGGTTCAACGTTCCGATGGCAAGTTCCATGGGAGGGGCTTGGGAGCGTATGATCAGGAGCGTGAGGTCGGCGCTGACTCCGCTGATCATGGCTCATGGCCACACACTGGACGACGAGCTGTTCCGGACGTTGCTGACAGAGTGTGAAGCGATCGTCAACAGCCGTCCGATCTCGTACTTCAGCGGAGCGCCGGACGATACTCTCCTCCCCCTGAGCCCGAACCAGATACTAACACTAAAGAGTAGAGTAGCCGTGCCTTATCCCGGTAGCTTCTCCCAGACCGACCTGTACGTGCGTCAGCGCTGGAGGCGTGTCCAGTTTCTGGCGGACCAGTTCTGGCGACGATGGAGGCGTGAGTTCCTGCCGACCCTGCAGGAACGCCACAAGTGGGTGCAACGTCGCCGTAACCTGTAGCCCGGAGACGTCGTGGCCGTCGTCGACGACGACGAGCCGCGCTCACGGTGGCCGCTCGGCCGCATCGTGTGTGTGTACCCGAGCGCCGATGGACTGATCCGCAAAGTGTGCGTGCGAATCGGTTCCAGTGACTACGACCGGCCGGTGAATCGCCTGATTCTCCTGCTGCACGACCGGGAAGATTCCCAGACGGGGAGCCACGAGGCCCAGTGATCGATGCGCGTGAGAGACGCGCAGGTGTGAAAGTGAACGCTACCGACGCTCAGTGACGCGCGCGGGCGCGATTCGATATCCCGGAGGTCACGTTTGGACGAGTGCGCGCCGTTCGCGATCGAGGCGTTATAAGTCTGCGGTTTCGACTCGGTGATGAATGGTGTATCCGAGGTAGCAGGGTACATCCGTTCGTACGTTTCCGTGTGAATCGTCCGCGTTGCTGAGTGCCGTTGCCCCGCGGTGGCAACCGCCGACCACGTCAGATGGTGTATCTTTCTTGTGTTACCACCAGGTGATGCTGCTACAGAAGATTGTTTTTTGATTTCGTGAATGAGAGGATTGCAGGAAATTTGTGATCCACAAATTTGGGGAGCCATGTAACTGCGTAGCAGTTGTATCTGACTTTGGTTTCTCCTCATTTGCAGGTTCGCCAGCCATTGAATGAGTGCTAATTGAGCTGGGCGGCTATTTGTTTGTTTCTTTGTTGCGCATTGAGCGACTGGAAGGAGTGACTGTGAAGACAGCACACTGTTGTCACTCGAGGTACCTGGAAAGAGTACGTTTCTATTTTTCTCTAGTCATTTCCGTTGTATCGTTCGTCGCGATTTGGCTTCACCATGTGTTAATAATTTTTTTCGCGCTATAATTCTGTTACAAAGTACAAGCGTACTGGTTTCGATTATTTATCATGCGTTTACCAAAGTTTCGACTGAACGTTCGCCACATTTTCATGTGTCACATTTAACGCGAAGTGTGTATGTGAGTGTGAATGTGTGCGCTTTATTGCTGAGAGAGCATTATTTTAACCCATTTTCTCAATGTGTGATTGACAGGTTTTTACGGTGACCGTGGTGTTACCAACCCAAGGTTCTCTGTCATTACCCCACATTACTGGATCCTAATACATGTGCCCTATCCCAATGCATCCAGTAGTTTGAGTTTGATTGACGGTGGTGGCGGAGGCCGCATCAGTCACATAACCTTCCATACCTATGTGACTGCGGCTGTGACTTAAAAGTGTGGCTGCGGATTTGATGGATTTTTAGGTGATTCCGACTCCGACTCCGACTCCGGCTTCAAAAATCTACTCCCAGATTTGACTCCGGACATTGGTCATTAACCCGCGCCCCACTGCAGGGGGGGGGGGGGAGGGGCTAATCATAGCCCCCTCTCGTTTTTCTGCAATAACTTCTAAACCACTTTACGTATCGCCGCCAAACTTCCAGTACCTTCGGCTGCATCAATTTGACCTATCATCTTTCCTATATCACCTTGTGGTCAAAATTTGAACTTCGTATCTCTGGTGAAAGTTAGGTTAAGGTTAGGTCAAATTTTAAAATTGATATATTTGCATAAAATGGGTATCGATTCGATGCAGCTCGTCACGGGGAGTCTAATGGTGGTCTTTGTTTTTCCCTACATGGTCTAGAATTGCCAAAAAATGAGTTGAAAATTTGACGTCATGATTTTTGAAGTTTTTTTTCGCTATAACTTGGCCAAAAAAGAGATATTGATCTGAAATTTGGTATGTAGATAGTAGACAGTAGGCACTATCATATATATTCCGGCTTTTTCGAAACTAAAAAAAATGATTTTTTGGCAAATATATAAAAAAACACTGTTTGATTTTTGGGGTCAAAATTCAAAAAGTTCCAAAATCCGAGATAACAGTTTTGCAGCCCTGTCAATTCTGCACCTTTTACGTCGGGATCAATTTTCTGTATCTTCAAAGTTGTAGGCCTGACAGCTCTTCTCGCGAAGCTCTTTTTTCGGTCGAAAATGGCAGAACATGACGTCATTCTGACGTCATTTGCGGCCAGCCTATCATAGCCTCTGGAAACATTTGTTGGTCACAATGTGTAAAATTAAAACCCGGAGGGGTTCTGAAAGTTTGGTGGCGATATCTGCAGCCATTTAGGAGATATCCACGGAAAAGGACAGGGGAACCGTTTCGGCCCCCCTACGGGGCGCAGGTTAATACTTTTTCGAACGCCGTTATTTCGCTCGTCTTGTCGCTACGTGCTCTGGGAGCCGAGCTAAATGGGGGTGGTGGCCGGTAGGGGAGCTTGTAGGTAATAGCCGTTTTCACGACGGGCTATCCGGCCAGTGCACCTGATTTGACCAAATCTGCACCTAATCTCTTTTACAGCAAATATCTTTATTACGGAGCGAGCGAAGCGAGCGTAGTCTTTCCTTAAATTAACGGAAATTTCTGAGTATGAGCGGCCGGCCGGCCGGCCGTGGTCACGCTTTTGCGACGCTTATATCTCAGCAACCACTTGACCGATTTACACGCGGTAATTTTTGTAGGGTAGCTTCATTCCTTCTACCAAGTATTGGACTATTCCCGATGCATGTGGGTGACCCCTTATGCACGTGCCACGTGCAAAACGAAGAGGTGTCACTTTTGTAATTGTTGCAATATCTCGGTAACTACTTGGCCGATTGCGCTGAAAGTTGGCATGTAGCTAGGCACCCACTAGGCAATGCATATCCATGTGCCAGAGTTGGGGTGCTGCTGCACGTGCGCACGTGCAGGGGTCGATTCCAGATCTCGAGAACGGCTGGACTGATGGCGCTCAAATTTGGTACATGGTTAGGGACCGGTTAGTAGGGTGCAGTGTAAAAGTCAGTTGGGACCCATTTTGCACGTGCGCACGTGCAGGGTGCCGCTTCCAGATCTCGAGAACGGCTGGGCCGATTGTGCCCAAATTTGGCACATCGCTAGAGACCGGTTAGTAGGGTGCCGTGCACAAGTCAGCTGGAGGTACCCCCTCGAAATTTCGCACGTGCAAGGCTCACCCTCTCGCTCGCTCCGTTAGTCGCCCCAAAAGGCGTTATACTGGTTATATAAATTCATTTCAGTGTTTTAATCGACGATGCTCTCTGATAATACGACAAAGCAGGCATATAAGCAATTAAAGTAACCCTAGCTGATAGCTACTCAGAGACACACTGAACCTGATTTGACCAAATCTGCACCTGATCTGCACCAGATGTGCACCAAATATGTACCAGATGGCCGTCGTGAAAACGGCTAATACTGCGCCATGCAAAGGCAAAAACAATCACGTTAGGGTGACCTCTGATCTGACGTTATGACCTCCGACCTGACGTCATCGTTTTGCATTTGCACTGCAAAGTAAAAACGGTAGGTACTATTCTGCCGTGAACGGTACTATTCTGCCGTGGCGGCAGAAAAGTACCACTCCCCGTCTCCACGTGTTACAATCGGTGTTACTCCAAAGGGAACATTTGCACAATCGGGACATACGAAATATGGTGTTCATATCTTCGCACTAACAATTTAATTACTGTCATTGCGCTAGATACCCGCTTGATATACCCGTCTGCTTCGGCGCATTTGCGATTCGTTTTGTGCCACTCACATTTCTGGAAGTGCAGTGGTCCTGTGGCTGTATGAGGGTAAGGAGGATAGCGAGGAGACAAGTAATAACCACAAATCTTGATAATCTGATGGTTATCTGCGTCGAGGATATTTCCAGAAAACGGCCACCGTTAGTTGCGCTCGATGTGAAAAGCCTTTCAGCGGCGTGTCGACGGCTTTTAGGGGCTGAAATACTCGGCTCATGAGGTGATATCGGTTGTCGTTCTAGCGGACATTGGCGTCGAAGGGAGCTCCGGGCGCATTGAGAAACTACGTGCGCGCTGTCGTCGACAGTTCTTTACGGGATGAGGAGAGTAGGGCGCAGAAACGCGACTCGAACTCAAACAAACGAATGGGCTCTACCGGGAACCGTCTATCGCTGCTGCACGCTGGTTGCCATGCAGAAAAATTGGGTACTACCTGATGAACAAGTAAATTTTTGGCCCCGGTTTACCCCAAAAAAAAAAAAAAAAATCAAGTCAGCATGTCAGTTCAAATGACAGCAGCTCCAAACATTTTCAGATCAGCCCTAGTTGTAAACGCTGAAAGAATCCCTAGAGAGCCCCAGAATTTGACGATTCACATTGTTAGTACCTACTCGTAATATGGGGCTCCACAAAAGAATACGTCTAACTTTGTATGCCTTCAAGTGAACCGAAATCGACTCCTACGGCCTAAACGGAATCAGTTTCCGATAACCTTTACTCGAATGAACGGATTTATTTGATAGATGCACTTGGTAACTACGATGACCTTCGGTACATAAGTGTTTTACAACTGGTTTTATCCGATTATAGTCCGTTCGATTTCTGTTACGCTCATGCATGATCAATACCTAATCATACGGCGTCATTAGAGCCATGAAGTTTTAGCTTTTATCTAACTTCAGATAAAGTGAAACACCTAAGTTTGATGCACACAGAAAAATATTAACACCGTTAGCGGTGTAATTGCACAGTACATATCTGAGCACTTGAGGAAAGTTAATTTAGTCCCTTGCCCGCTTAAATTACTCGCGCTTCCAAATGAACACCAGGAAGAAGGTAATAGAACACTGTTAGGAGGGTTGGGTGTTTTGCTACATGTAGTAAAACACCCAACCCTCCTAACAGTGTTCTATTACCTTCTTCCTGGTGTTCATTTGGAAGCGCGAGTAATTTAAGCGGGGAAGGGACTAAATTTACTTTCCTCAAGTGCTCAGACATGTACTGTGCAATTACACCGCTAACGGTGTCAATATTTTTCTGTGTGTGGAGTCGAGTCATGCGCTTGACAAGACAAAGTGGCTGTATGGTATGAACTATGAAAGATGCTTATTTTAAATCAAGTCATACATATGATCAGAAATAAAACCATGCTGACAAATTACCTATATAGGCACAGTCCCCATCTAAAATAATGCATAAATTCGACTTCACTTCGCAGCAAGATTGCAGTGTGGCTGCTGCAGCCCATCTCGCGAATATACAGAACGAAGAGCTATTACACAAAAGCAATTTTCACACCTTGCAATCCGAGGTGTGACTATTTGTTTCTGTCACGTTTATAAGAATTGCATCAGCCAGCCCCAGTGATCTTATATGACATATCCGTCGCAGCTCAGGGTTATCACGTTTTATACCGTCCCTAATCAGCCTCATCATTCGCGTCTGACATCGCCCCCCCCCCACCACAGCTGAGGCCAACTCGAGGTCTGTGTTACATTCCTTGAGCTCCCGGTAATTCGTGCTGATGCTCTCACATGATCGTGAACGAAATCAACAAGGGAAGCTGACCCGTACAAAACATCCGCCAACGAAAAAAAAAAAACTGAACAGAACAAATCCTCTGAAGTGCCAGCCATCACAGTCACATATTCAAACTTTATCTTATCAGTTTTCTTCAGTTTCTACATCGCGCACGCTGTCGTGGCGAATCTTGCTGAAACAATATGATCAAAACAAGTCTAGGATGAGAACTTTCTGGCCTGGATAGCCGTCCGAATAACTCTCCGATTAATGCGAATGGGCCTCGGGGAGCCCCTCCACCCATTATCTCGTAACAGGCTGCTGGCTGGGCGCCTATGGGGCGGCCCCTTCCTGCAGCCGCAGGCGGCGCGGCGCGCCGGTCAGCCGGTTCGCAGAATAACCACCGGATGCGGAGGTCCCCCTGGGAGGGGGGGGGGGGGGGTAGCGGGGGGGGGGGGAGATGACACCGCCGCCAGAACCTCCAGAGTCGTGTCTGATGATCACGTGGGATGTTAGATGGAAATAGAACGTCTTCAGTCGACCATGTCGGAGCGAAAAAGGCGTGCGCTAGCGCTTTTAGTCAAAATCAGGGGTGTTTTTGTGCATTGTCGGGTTTTGTCAGTTGTGCTGACACATTTCTCAATTACATTATAAAATGTCAAATGGATCCAGCAATAGACGAAGCTCATGCCAGATAATTTTAGAGCTGAACTTCCCTCTATCTGATATCAGTGTGACCTTTTATGACGCAGAAATCATATGCCAAATGAATTATAATTGCATGTTCGACAGAAATAGTAATACACAGTAGGATAGCCGTATCACATTGCGATTAAGCAACACTAATGCTTCATAATTTCTAATCATTTCCCATTATTTCTAATAAATTGGACGCCAAGCTGCCCGTTTTAGAGAGATCTGAATAAAAAAGGGTAATGCTCACCTCCCTAGAGTCTGGCAAAATTAAGAAAGCATGGATTTAACCTTCCAGGCGGTGGGGGGCATTTTTTGCCCCCCTTTAGTTTTTCAATATATCTCGAGAACCGCTGCGCCGATCGTCACCAAACTTTCAGTACCCTCCCGGGAGCAGCTAGCGCACATGGTGACTAAAAGTTTTTCCAAAGGCAATGGTAGGTTGGCCGCTAATGACGTCAGAGTGACGTCATTTTTGCCATTTTCGACCCAAAAAAAAGGTTTCGCGGGAAGAGCTGTCAGGCCTACAGCTATAGAATTACAGAAAAATGTTTCGACATAGAAGGTGTGGAATCAAAAGGGCTACAAAACTGCTATTTCGGTTTTTCATTTTTTTTATTTTGACCCCCAAAAATAAAAAAAATAGATTTTTTGAATATAATAGCCAAAAAACCCAAGAAGTTTTTTGATTTTCGAAAAAAAACCGGAATATATGTGATATTCCCTACCACCTTCTATCTACATACCACATTTGAGATCGATACCTCTTTTTTTGGCCAAGTTATAGCGAAAAAAACTGTTCAAAATTGATGACGTCAAACTTTCAAACTCAATTTCTAGCAATTCTAGCCCTCGCCCTGGCAGGGCATTTTTCATAACACGGCCTGGCAGGGGGGGGGGGTCGATGCGACCCCCCCCCCTCGCGATTGGCTCCTATGGCACCTAGAAACACCAAATTTGGTAGGTAGGTGGGCCCCCTGGAGTTCTCGCCCCTGTGCAAATTTGGTTGCTCTAGGTCAATATTTAGGGGGATTTTGGGGGGTATAAATGTAAAAATTTCGCTAAAAACAGGTCAAAAGTTTTTCGCTTATAACTTTTGATCTAATTAAGATAGAGCAAAAAGAAAAGCACCAGTGAACTCAGCACGTCAAGGCGCATCGAATGATATACTTTTTAGCTTGCTTAAGTGTACTTAAAGTTTTTCTTAAATTTTAAGTAAACTTAAATTAATAAATTAAGATAAAGTTAACCAAATTGCATCATATCGCATATCATTCGATTCGGCTGATCACCAGGAACACAATGATACCATTTTTTAAGCTCTAGCGTCATTATGTGCCAAATTATTGGCAAAAACGTCATTTGACCTCAGTTGACCTCATTTGACCTGACCCATGGATAAGTACACCAAACAAAGAAGCACCAAGTGACCTTCTGTTAAGTACTGTGGTTTCAAAGCACAAAAGTGATAGAATGAAGCGGATATCTCCAGTATTTTCCGAATTTAGTATTTTCCCATAGGCTTAACATTACGACGTAATGACCTCTAACTGACCTCAGGTCAGTGACCTAAAAAAAACCCGAACTATATGTTATACAACTCGGTGAACTTAGCACATCCTGAAAGTTTGAAGGAAATCAGTGCAAAACTGTGAGTTGGACAGGTGCAAAAAGAAAATTGAAATTTGACCATGACCTTGTACCGGTTTTTCTGACCTGGTGACCTGACCCAAGGTCACCCGGACCTGAAGTTTTCAGGTCATATGTAAAAAGGTTGCCCCATAGGCTGTGCCAAATTTGGCGGCGCTGCGCGCCGCCGTTTTTACGCTATCTTCGAAAAACCTTAGGGGGGGTCGCATCGACCCCCCCCCCTGCCAGGGCGAGGGCTAGACCTCGTAGCGCAAAACAAAGACCACCATTAGACTCCCCGTGACGAGCTGCATCGAATCGATACCCATTTTATGCAAAAATATCAACTTTGAAATTTGACCTTTTTTGACCTGACCTTGACCTGACCTCCACCAGATAGTGACCTAAACCGTACCTGATGGTCTTATAACCAACACCATTGATTTGGAAATGAAAAACTGGCCATAAAACATGCATCGCATAACCTTAGTAAAGTTGGGCTCATGTGGTGACCCTTGGTGACCTTTGGTGACCTGACCTGTGACCTGAACTGGTATGACCAGTGACCTCTAATATCAACATATGTATTAGACAACTGACGCCTTATCGCTGATTTTCGACAAAATGCGTTTCACTCGGTGTTACAGCGTTTTCCCTAGAAGCCCGTGAACGGTGAAACATTTTATCTTTGATCTGACCTGTGACGTCATCGGTGACCCCGAGGTCAATGAAATTTGGTTTCCTTCGACAAATTTTACAGTGCTATCTAACACCGCTTGAATTTTCCGGATTCGTCAAGTAGTTTCGGAGATACGAGGGGGGGGGGGCAAATAAATGCCCCCCCCACCGCGTGGAAGGTGGCTGGGAGGCCCACCGCCTGCCGGGTTAAGTTGCCGCGGCCGTCAACCCTCGCCCGCACATGCCATTTTCCCATCCTAGAACGCACATGGGGGGGGGGGGGTGCCACCCCTCTCCACGCCATTTCGTTCCTGCTGGAGATAGAGCCTCACGGCAAGAACCAACAGATTCTTTTGGGAAGAGACGAATCCAATGGTACCCAATTTTATCTCATTAGGTCAATCATTGACCTTACAGGTCAGGTCAAACTAAAAATGTTGATGTTTGGGGCCATCGTTGGAATATCACGTGCTCTGCCCATCATATACCGATGACGCTGCCATTTGTTGTGCCAAACCAGCTAGAACAGCTCTTTGTCATACTATCCGACTAGGTTTTTACTCATGGCTGTGGCCATTTCAGGTCAAGTTCGGTCAAGGTCAATGGATATGTGTTTGTATGTCTGTGTGTGTCTGTGTGTATTGTGTGCACTGACTGGTTTGTGTGTCCCTATTACATGGGATCATGAACTGAGAAACTTTTACCAAAAATGCAGTAAAAAAAACTTCAACGAAAAGTAAATTAAGCTAGCCTATAATGCTAAGATTTTAGATGACCTAGGTTGACCTTAACCCTGACATCTGTACATCATCAAACAACATGTTCCATGATAGGCCGGAGGTATGACTAGCAAAAAATACCGAAATCAAGGTGCCAAAAGCTCACAAGGTCCATAGCCATCACAAGATATTGGGCATTGGTCATTTGGGTCATGACATGACCTAAAGAACAAGGTCATATCTCCGAAACCAAAAAAAAACAGAATCTTGAAATTTTCAGTGGACGTTAAAAAAGGATAAAGAAGAAGCTATACAAAGAATCAGGCTTCTAGCATTAAAGGGACTATCCCACCTTTAACATGGGGTTTGAGTTGAGATAGCCAAGTTTGCGGCGAGGTTCAGAAACCACTATCTATCTAGGTTGCAACCCCCGCGGCCTCTTGGTGTTGAAGAAATTCGTTCCCTTCATTTGAAAATGGGCCTTGTACAAGGCCCTATCTTCAACATGGAGTGACCGTTAGTGTGACGTCACCTCGTTTAGTCATTGATTTAAATGGGTTTGTTCGTTGAAAAATCGCTTAAAGCTTGGTCTGAACTTTGTTGTGGTGCCTACAGAGTAAAAAGAATCAGCTTTATGACAGTAATGTGGCCTGGGGAAGGAGGTAATTTTGGGCTGTGACGTCACATATTTGAAAGTTTGTGTTTGGAATATGGGAAGCCTAAGATGTTTAATGAAAAATAAATGCCAGAACCGTGTTCCTGTCATCCAATCTATAAAGTCGGGCACAATTTAACTGGTTTTAACAACATTTTAGAAGGTGGAATAGTCCCTTTAACCCGCGCACCGACGTCTTGTTGGCGTCTGCGCCAACTTCGCACCGACGGGGGGGGGGGGCGGATGACCGCCCCCCCCCTGAGATCTCGAGAACGAAGCGAGATAGCGACAAGCGGTAAACGGCATCAGATACGCACGGCCAAGATCTACAATTTTTACTAAGGTCATTTTCAGGTCAGGTCAAAGATGACGTCACAGGGGTCGAAAAAGTCAAAATGGCGGCGCTAGATATGGAGAGAGTTTTTCTCGAATAACTTTCGAATTAGTCAAGATAGGAACAAACTAAGGGCATCATCGTGATCCTCTCGTCAATCCGCATCGAATGATATATATGTTGACCTCGAAAGGTCAAGGTCAAAGGTTGACCTCAGGTCACGTGACCTCGAGGTCATTATGTATATCATTCGATGCGTCTTGACGAGCTGAACACAATGAGACCATCCACGCGTCTGTATCTTGTTCCTGTACGGAGTTATTGGTCAACAACCTTTGGTGACCTTTGATGACGTCACATGACCTCACAGCTGCCCAACAGCAAAACAGACCTCAAGGTAGTGAAGGTTGATCGTATATGAAGTCATGTATGGTATATGGGGCCATTCCGACCCGTTTTAGTGGTAAAAACAGGGAGTTGATTTTTCCCCCATTGACTTATAATGGGGAGGTCGCGAAATTGACCTGACCTTAGGTCACCGACATCAAAATTCCGAGATATACAAATTGTAGCTACTAATGACCTAATAATATCCTGCGACTTTCAAAGGCCTCCGACATCTACTGTAGCTCTGGCACGGTGACAAAGTTGCAAAAAAGTGACTTGAGGTTGGGTCATTCAAAGTGACCTGATGACCTGACCTTAAAAGGTAGGAGATTCAAACTTGCACACCATGTGTAAAATTGATGAGGTTATAGTCATACCAAATTTCGCGGCGCTACGCGCCGCGGTTTTCCCGCTATTCGCGAAAAACCTCAGGGGGGGGCGGATATCCGCCCCCCCGTCGGTGCGAGGGTTAAACATTTTTAATGCAGAACAGGAAAAATACCTGGGAGGTGGCAACCCCCCCCCCCCTAGGTGCGGACAAGGGTAAAAATGGCAACCCATTCGATTTCACTCAAAAACGGAAAAATCGGCTCTAGTCATAATCCAAACGGGATTTGAATTTTCATTGATCGAGGGAGGCACGGTGGCATGTTCGTTAGTTTTTTTTTGCCTGGGGAAGAACGATGTGTAAAAAGGTATGGGATTGTTATTTCACAAGTGCACAGACCCCCGTATACAGAGGTCTATGACAAGTGATATATATAAACGCGCCATATTATTAGAATTATGTACCTTTAGTTACTTCTAAATAAACAATGGACAAGCGATTAATGCTTTTTTCCCTCTATAATCGCTCCTGGCTTCGAAGCAGCCACATCAAAGTTGTCGTTTCTAGGTAGTCACAATAAATATGATCTATGGCACTCACCAACGTCTATCAATACAAGTCCATCTGTCAAAACGCTGGAGGTGGGACGGAAATCCGCCTTCTGTGTCCGTGATGGGGCTAATCAGGATAATCAGTTGGGTTCACTGCCGTCTGACCTGCCTTTTTTTCGTCCATTTGTCCTGCAGGTATACCGCACAATTGCGGCAAGTCCGGCTCTGCTAGGATTACGTATCAGAATTTCCACAAATCGCTTCTGTAGTCAAGCAATTTGAGTTGGAGTTGTATTGATGAAAGTAAGGTAGAGCTCATACCTGCGCAGTGCGCTTTTTAGTTATTGAAATGATGTTTCCAGTGAATAATTGCTTGAACGAACAGCAATAAGAGATAACTCCACCAAAGTGCTCTAAAGTGCCCTTGATATTTCGCCTTACAGCATTAGGTATATGCATGTTATAAACAACAACACCCTTTGAGGAAAAGTAACTTTGGGTTTGTATTTCATATACAGTTACCTAGGCTTGACATGAATCAACATTTTCTTGAAAATTGAAAAAAAAAAATGCGATCACCGACATTATGGTGAGGTAACCGATGTTACGTTTTCATCTAGGTATCTTCTTTCCATTCGGAACAATGAATCTTGTTTTGTGCTCTACCTATACATCCTACAAACATAAATTCATTAGATAAGTAAAGCAACTATAGTCTGCCACCTCAGAAAGATCGGAGTTAAGGCGCCTGAATCACTTTGCACGTGTTTTGATCACTTAAATGATTCGGAGAAATCCGTGTGCAATTTGTGAGAGAAAATATGCTCTCACTTATTAAAACTTAAAACCCTCGCCCGCACTGGGGGGGGGGGGGGTTGATAGATACCGAACTGTTGTTAACGTTACACAAATGGAAACGGCTGGTGCTGTTGGCCCCTTCCCCTCTTCTACGTTTGCTACTGTGAAAAGGCCAAAACTGGTGAGATTCAACCGCATCCGGCCGGGCTAACAATGCACGTTGCTCCAGAAAGGAATGTATAGCGGAAATGCAATACATGAATATGTATTCATAGAAGGTAAATAATGAATAGTAGAAAATAGATTTGGAAAGTGTGTTTACAACTCATAAAGTGCATCTAAAAAATAAACGAGCTCTGCTGACTTGTTGAAAAGGTATTTTAGGCTGGAACAGAGCCGTTAGTTCCGGGCCATTAACTTGCGATAAGCTCACACAAATATCTTGGCCCGACTTGGCGCCCACTGGTCGACAGCCTGAGTTGTCCAGGGTCTGGAGATGGTTCACAGTGATATAACAGGTCTGGCGAGGAAACCAGAGGAACGGCCGGAGTCGGGTGAAAGCTGAGCTGGGCGCGCAAGTGCGGGATGAAATACCTAATGAATGGACGTCTTGAGAGGGCGTGATGACATTCAGGGTCTGATGGGGGTCAAGACCGTTCGTCAGAGCTGGACTGAGGGACACGGGGACATTTCATTCAATCTGCACCATACGAAGACCCGTGAAGAGGGCCAGAGGTGTACTCAGTCCGCGCTCAAACGCACTAGAGTAGTCTCGTAAATCTGGGTCGTATCTCTTTCCAGGCTGAGCGCCGCTGGTCCGAGTTTGGCTGGTCGATGCCAGGCGAGCCTCGGCCGTAATCAAATGCTGTAGCACGAGCGAGGCGCACCACCTACACGGTTCTGTCATTATTTCCACGCGCGCTGCTATTTGTTTGAGAAATGCGCAATAGTCGTTCTTGGAAGGAGCGAAGACAGGACTGTCGGGGCTCACGCAATGCGGCAATAGTGGCCAGTGCAGCGAGGGGCGTTCCTGCTGTTGCCACGGTACCTGCAGTGGTCAGAGCTGCTCAGCTGTCGGTCTGGTTCGCTACGACCGCACCTCGGCACCAGCCGACTTGCCGCAGCTGACCGGCATAGGGTGTCCTGGACGCAACACGAGATAAAATAGACGTCGGACCATTAGCATCGAGTGACGGGACCGGACGTCCTGATAAGATGCATTTGACATAGTGAGTACGCCATGCAGGTTTTCATTAAATTAGTTTATAAATTTCAGCCAAACGGCTGTCAAAGACAATGAAGCACAGCGGATTGAACTGGTGACGTTTATTTGCAGTATTTATTACCTGGTATCCTGGTAATGGTATTTTTACACATCTGTACATTATCCACTAGTACACTCTCTATTTCATCCGTTGTTTCATTGAACAAACACACGAGGTAGAGGTAGAGAGAGAGAGAGAGGGAGAGAGAGAGAGAGAGAGCGAGAGAGAGAGCGAGAGAGAGCGAGAGAGAGCGAGAGAGAGCGAGAGAGAGCAAGAGAGAGCGAGAGAGAGCGAGAGAGAGCGAGAGAGAGCGAGAGAGAGAGAGAGAGAGAGAGAGAGAGAGAGAGAGAGAGAGAGAGAGAGAGAGAGAGAGAGAGAGAGAGAGAGAGAGAGAGAGAGAGGGAGGAAGGGAGGGAGAGAGGTCAAACGTCAAATCAATTTGAGCGGCAGATGCTATTGTACAATGTGCTTACTGTATTGACAGATTCGACAAGCACACCCTGTCGCCTGGAGCGCTCTCCATACGCGAGCCGTCAGTGATCGCGGCGTCATCCGCGCCCGCTGACTGGCGTCACCCGGCGCGGGGTCATTTGTGCCCCGATGGCGGTCTGCTGAGCCGCGGGAGGATCGGGCTCGCCGGCAGCGGCAGCGATCATCGCCCTGAAGTCGCGCCCCGCGATATTGCCCGGAAGGAGCTGAGCTGACATGGCGACAACCTGACGAGAAAATCAGGTCACGAGAGCGTACTGAAGGAGAGCGACCAGTCCGAGCTGTTGGCAATCGATTTTCAATACATCGATCCCAGTAATTGGGTAGAATCAAGCATCAAGAGCATCGACCCTAGCATTATTCGGGAGATGGCGTAGTTAGTTGTTTAGAAGACCTCTAAAATTGCCGATTGGAGATCACGTGCTCGTCCATGGTTCCTCATGAACGGGATCAGGGAAGGTCTTGAAAGAGATGTCTCCTGTTCATTTTCAAGTTTGTCAGCGTGTTGGTCAATAGGTGGCTACAAAATTCACCATCCAGTTTCTGTATGCTGATCCTAAGTATAATGTGCCATTAACGTTTAAACGATCTTTTTCATACGTTTACATAGGTTCGGGTCTCCTGGGGCTCGTCTCACAGGCTGTGTGTGTAGACCTTCCTTGGACCTTCCAACCTGTGTGTGTGTTTTTAGAGCCTTTGTTGATGCACGCCAGTAGTATTTTTTGCAAACATTAGACAGTTTTGTATGCAGCTATCCTGATGCGAGCGTGCCCTGTGCCAGTGACCAGTCACACGCACAGGGCACACGCTTTTGTCAGAGGCGTTTCAACGCGGGGCAAACCGACAGCATGAATGCCATCCTGGGTGTGTCTCTAAATGGTCAGAGCGATGCCACTAGCGTCGATTGCTGGCCATCGGTCTACCATTTATACACGGCGGTTCTTCGGTGGGTGGCGTAACGTGAATCCTAGCGCCGCCTGTCCCCATTACTGACCATTACAGGAAAAAGGTCGGGCGGGCATGAATGGGCACTGGATTTGCCGAACTGAGTGATGGCTTCCGACAGCATATGTAGAAAAGCCAGCCGTGGTCCGTTCACTGACGAACAGACCCGTCACACCTGTCACAGGAGACCCGTCACACCCGTCACAGGAGACCCGTCACGCCCGTCACATCGGTTACAGCAGACCTGTCACACTGGTTTCACCATCCGTCACACGAGACGCGTCACGTGTTTCACAATAGACCCGTCACAAACGCCGCATCTGCTAAAGTACAGCCGAATATCCCGTCGCTACGCTAGCAGTTTGGCGCACAATGCCTATGGCAGGAACGATTGGATATTACGGTGACGATGGTGACGATGACAAAACTTCATACAAATGCTACGTTAGCTATGCGTGCCTTACGGCACGTGTTAGCGAATGGAGGGTTGTGTAACATGTAAAGAGTACTGAAAATAGTGCTCGCCATTTACCCTCGTGCGATTCAAAGAAGAACGAATATAGTGGGTCCCTTGGCCGCCACTTCGTAGATCTCAACAATAAAATAACAAAAATATACTGACTTATTTCTCTGAAAGAGGATCCATCAGGTAAAATGTAAAATGTAAAATGTAAAATGTATCAAAAGGTTGAAGATAAAAAGCTTTTACCTCGTCTGCTGCTAAAGAAGTGCATTTGAAAGATGACCTTTGATCCATATACAAAAGCTGAAAAGGAATATAGACAAGAGACATGACATTATAGACATAGGAATATAAACAAGACATGACATTAGGACTTACTATGATGATATCGTGAATGTGAACTAAAAAAGATAAGATAATAAACACTTGCTGAAAGTATGTACATACATGCAACGTAGGTGTTAATATCTAGATCAATAGAACTGCTGCAAGTCTGAATCACGTCGATGACAAGAACGACATGTGTCTCATACCCGCACCAGAACAGGGACCTCTGGGCTCTGCATCATACTGGGAACACATCTGGGACCCCCACACCTGCACCGGCTTCTAGCTGGGCGTGCGGCCAGCGGTGTGCCGTCGACACAGTCGAAAACAGAGCGTCAACCCACCTGTGACAGACGACATCTCCATTAGAGAGAATGACGAGGCCGGTGAGCGACAGGGCTGACACGCCAAACCGGCCCGATCTCCGTGTTTGGAACATCTGTTACGGATTGTCGGCAGACTGCCGACTGCCGAGCCGCATTTGGTCTCCGAGAATCCACTCGACAGGTGCGTGGTGACTGACGAAGAGTTATGCTTGGGTGGTTTTAGCGTATAGTATCTCTTGACAGTATATTGTAGCGTTTTCTGAGATTGGTCATGCAAGTACTGGCCAACACAGCCTACGGCGTCACTTCCCGTATTGTTTCCCCGCGCCTGACTTTGTTGGGAGAGTCAGGTGCATAGATCAGCCCGGCGAGCTCAATGGTATCTGCAGGCAGTCAGACAGAAGCCGTCACCTGCAGTAATTTAGATAGCTGCAGAGCTAAGACAGCTTTCACTTTATCAGCAACCTGCCAGCGTTCCATGAATGAGACTATAGCGCGGAGCTATCTAAGAACGCTAACAGCAGAGTTGGCATTCTTTATTTGCTTTTGTTCAATAACGGAATGAGAAGGCAATTATATCGTTAAGAGTAGGTTGTTTCAAAGGAATTCTGGTGAAAGATGCTGAGGCGCTAAGGTATGCTTTGTCAGCCTTCTTGATACGTTTTAACGTCGCCCCGCATTCTTCGGTGAAAAGTCATGCCCTTTGAAGTGCGCGCTCGAGCTGAGAAGTAACTCAAATGATTTACCTATGCAGAGCTGAAAAACTGATTTCTTCTAAGATCAGGAAAGACGATGTGATGTCATCTATTGACATCAATATATCGAAATGACCTGAATTTAACTAAAAAAAAAACTAGAGGAAAAAGGAAAAATTGAAGTAAACGGCATCAGAAAACAAATGCTTTAAAATTGTAACTTTCCTTCTGCATTTTGAAGACCAATCACCTAATGTTTTTACCAGTTCGTTGTTTTATTACAGAAAGGCTCCCCTAAAACTATACTGACTTACAATGGAAGAGAAGCAACATAAAATGGCGCTTATTCGCCACAGTCTTCCATTTGACGATATCAAGCTATCATGTCTTGGGTAAAATAACGTTAGTTTTGAGGTTTCTGGAGTTGGTAGAATTGCCACAACATTCCTGGTCGAACAATACCTGCTGGTTCAAAAATTCCTCTAATGCTGGCTTGTTTGACTGTACGCATTTTCAAACGATAAGCTCAGATCCACCCCATTTGTCTTTCTCGACACGTGAAGAACGAATCTTCACATTCGTCGTCTCATCTGACAGCTTGCTGCTGTGCCGCATCGCATCGCTGTCCTGCGGGACAGCCTACCCACGCAGTGATCTAGCCGGACCGTGTTGGCTGCTCGCCAGCCAGGCCAGCCGAGCGCAGAGTGTGAGGGCCTGGGCGGAAGGAAGGGGCACTGGCTCAGAATTAGTGGTGTCAATCGGAACTTGAATCTTCGGAATTCCGATTTTGTCCAATGTCCAATTCGGAATTCGGTTGGACAATGACAGCAGGCTTTGGACAACTTTG
This sequence comes from Amphibalanus amphitrite, assembly GCF_019059575.1. Classification (NCBI taxonomy): domain Eukaryota; kingdom Metazoa; phylum Arthropoda; class Thecostraca; order Balanomorpha; family Balanidae; genus Amphibalanus; species Amphibalanus amphitrite. The sequence goes on from NW_024883357.1 coordinate 66,815, forward strand.
GACAATCGCTTGCTGCACCTCAACATTTTTATAAAGTTATCGTGTTTAACATTGATTGGCTATTAGAAAGCTCAGCTTTTGATATGATTACCACTTTTGAGCTGGTAACGATACGTTAAAAACAAGTTAAATAACGGTGTTGAGTGTAAACTATTGCGTAGATGTCGGGCATCTTTGGACAAATGGCTGGCTTGGACATTTTTGGACGGACAGTCGACGTCAGTATTGGACATTGGACGGACATTGGACATATGTTTTCTGAAACTGACATCACTACTCAGAATGAGACGCCAAGCCGCCACCGACACCAGCAATCGGCACGTAGCCATTATGGGGACATCCCGCCGGTAAATGTTAATAGTTACGGGAACTAGCCGGAGGCAGTAGCCTAGATAAGCGAGGCCGTTCATTAGGAGAAGATTTATAATGCACAGCTTTCACGACCGGAAGTGTCGCGTCAGTCCAGAATGCTGTTTTGTTCTGATGTCACAGATAGCTGTTAAGGCGAGCTAACAATGACTCTTCATTAGCTATTAGCTCGGAATGAATTTATCATTTCGTTCCAGCAAAATTCTGGCCATTGTTATCGTTGGCTATAGAGCAGGTTGTAACTATTGAGGAGCTGATAGTATGCTGCACTTGAAGTAGGTATGCATGCATTCTATGCAAGACTTATCTGATGGCTCCGAGTCCGTTCCTTTGAGCTCGACTATTTTCTCTACATTGCAAGCGTCTGGACATTAGCAAGTCTTGCCATTTGAGAGTGCACAATCTGGAAACGTCTTTTCAGGCCGTTTTGAGGGCATGAGAAATCATATTTGCCATCGGTTGTCGGCCTCATCACGCTCCAGGGGGCATCGATTTGACGCCGATGTCAGCCTCTACTTTCCAGCGATGATGAAATGCCCCCGCAACTTTTCCCGTCACTTCCAATACATTTGGCACCGATGCAACTTTGAAGAGGTGCAGCGGTCGTGACGTACGACTGAGACACAAATCCAAATGCAATGTCTTAAAGAAATGCATGATACAGCAGCCCGTATTCGGAGCTTCAACATCATGCTGACAGTTTGAAGTTGTTGACTACAAAATTCATGAGGCGTATTATATTTACAAGCAGTTTAATGCTGAAGTGTTAACGATATGTATAGTGAATATCCCTATCAAGTACAAATATGACTGATTTTATTATCTGATGCCCCGCTCCTATGTAAACGTAATTTGAGTAAATCTAAAATGATCTTATTTAAGGTCATAATAAATGCTTCATTTTTTTGTATATTCGAGAGAAATACTTGGAATTTTACGATTTTGTGCTTTCCGTCTTTTTCGCTAGAATATATCTTATTTTTCTGAAAAGCTTTAGGTAATGCTAGAAGAAATGATCCTCAAGTAGCGGCTAACTAGTTGCAACAGCAGGCTCTGCAGCTTGCTTTCCAGAACATTTGATAATTTGCTGCGACCTTGAATACAGGCGAGTAGTCGTTACGAACAGCACCTTATTTGACCATCCCATCCTGAAAGCTAACTCTGACCAAGATTATCTCACCGCTGAACAACAGCCCGCATTCATTTTCAAATTAAGTTCGAAGCGATCTTCTTGAATGGTTTAAATGGATCCTGTCTTTCTGGAAGAGGCTCTACACTACACTGCACTTCGCTCACAAGAGTGCAAGAAGTTGCAAAGCTGAGTAGATTCGTGAATACGTCTGTTTCCAGTGCCGACCTGATTGAAGATCTCTGTAACCGTTAGTTTGGATGGCAACATGGCCAGTGTCGATTACCTCGCTCCAATCTTTCTCTCTCTCTCTCTCTCTCTCTCTCTCTCTCTCTCTCTCTCTCTCTCTCTCTCTCTCTCTCTCTCTCTCTCTCTCTCTCTCTCTCTCTCTCTCTCTCTCTCTCTCACACTCATGCTCACCCACTCCCTCTCTCCATAGTTAGCCTCCATTTCCCCTTGGGTCTTTCCCTCTCTCTCCCTCTCTCCCTTCCCATCCCTCCCTTCTTTCCTCCCTCATTCCTGTTGCGACCAATACTGTGCACCAATGAAGATAAACGAGTCCATGGTAAATGAAACACGCGCAGATCGCCCGCAGACGTTCGCCGAAAGCCATACGCCATAAATTGCGCATACCTGACGGCGATTAGGTTTGCCGAAGAAAAATGGTGCTGCCTAATTGTTGATTGGATGTTATAACTCACGCATGCGTAGCTCTATATAGATATTGTAATGATAGACGATGCATCAATGTACCCGACCTTTCTATTGTTGACTGAGTACACAATAAACCGCCCCAAACAGAGTGCATGTTCATTTCCATTAGCGATGTCTGCTTTCCATCGTTCCCATTTCTTGTCTACATTCGGCTGTGTTCTTACTCGGGCCGTGGTCGTAGTCGGGGTCAATACCATGTCAGCCGGAGGGGGGGGGGACGGGGAGCAGGGGGAGGGGCACCTCGCTCGACGGGGCGCGGGCGCAGGGAGACAGCAACAGGTGCCGAGTGCTGGGCAGACGGCGCCGACACCAGTCGGCCGGCAGACCCGCTGCCGAGAGGTGCCCTGGGAGGTGCTCCGGTTCAGACGGCGGGGCGGCGGGCGCTGCAGAGGCCACGGGACTGTGACCAGACCAGGCTGGATTGCATACCTGTGACCAATTGATAGAGCTTGGAGGGACTTTCCAGCGGTATTGCGGGAAACCAATCGCAATTTTTTCCCGATTTGATTGATAATTCTATCGGTTAACTGAGACTGGAAGTTGATAGCGTAAACAAGTAAAGGGCAAGCGACCATTAATTTGACACTGTTCGTAGCAACAAATTGTCTCGTGAACCATCAGCAATGGCGGGAGAACTGCTTTCTCTAAATGAATCCTTATGGGAAGGAGGCAACTTTACTTCGGACATGTTGGACTCAAACGGCTCAGAGATAAGCGTGGGCAACATCACAATCTACTACTCGGAGAACATCATCAACTCCCTGTCGGTGCAAATCCTGTTTTACATGATCTACTCCATCATCTTCCTGCTGGGCATCACCGGCAACTGTCTGGTGATGTACGCCGTATTCCGCAACAAGGCCATGCAGACGGTGACCAACTACTTCATCCTGAACCTGGCGCTCTCCGACATCCTGCTCTGCGTGCTCTGTGTGCCCTTCACGCCGCTCTACACGTTCCTCCAGCGCTGGATCTTCGGCGCCTTTCTCTGCCACCTGGTCACCTGCACGCAGGGAATCAGCATCTACATCTCCTCGCTGACGCTGACTACCATCGCCATCGACCGGTTCTTTGTCATTATCTACCCGTTCAAGCCCCGGATGCAGCCCTCGACCTGCCTGCTGTTGATCCTGTGCACGTGGATGCTGTCGGTGGGCGCGACCATTCCTTACGCCATCTTCGTAGAGCACACGAAGTACGACAACGAGACGTACGTGTGCCAGGAGAACTTCCCGGGCCAGGTGCGGCTGACGTTCGGCAGCATCACCACCGTGCTGCAGTTCGTCATCCCGTTCTTCATCATTACCAGCACGTACACGCTGATCTCGCTGAAGCTCTCCAGCCGGGCGCGCTGCAAGCCGGGCTCCAAGACGCTGCGAAAGGAGCAGGCCGACCGCGAGCGGAAGCGGCGCACCAACCGGATGCTGATCGCCATGGTGGCCGTGTTCGGCCTCTCCTGGCTGCCGCTCAACCTAATGAACATCCTGGACGACGTGTCCACGAACCTGGGCCTCGGTTGGGCGCGTTGGCCCTACTTCCACCTGCTCTTCTTCGTCACGCACGCCATCGCCATGAGCTCGACCTGCTACAACCCGTTCCTCTACGCCTGGCTCAACGAGAACTTCCGCAAGGAGTTCAAAGACATCCTGCCCTGTTTCGGGCGGCCGGGGCGAGCGGGCACGAACGGCGCGCTGGCGCACAGTCGCGGCGGCGCGGCGCCGCGCCCGTCCGCGGCCTGCGTCACCGAGGACCACGAGTTCAGGAACACGGCTGTGACGCACATGCCGACCTCGGCGGACGAGCTGCTGCTGCAGCCGGTGGAGCCGACCCGGCCGCTGCCGCAGTCGGACAGTCAGCAGACGGCCACCACCACCCTGGTCACCGACCTCTAGGGCACCGCCGCGCCGACCTCTAGGGCATCGCCGCGCCGACCTCGAGGTGAGACGGAACAACGCCGGAGGGGGGGGGTCACGGAATGGAGTTAATGGAGTTGAGCTCTGATCTATCGCAACGCAGAGCAAGTTTCAGACTTTTGTGATGTCTTTATGGACTTGTTTGCTTCAACCTCAGTATCTACACTTCCACGAATCACCTGACATTGTGACTTCACCTTTACTTGACATTATCTGACTTTGACCTGACGTTATCGACACCACTTGTTATTTGGCATGTGCCAATTATTCAAGTGTGTGTGGTTAAGTTTATTTAACATGGAGAAAATGTATGAGAGTTTTGATTACGTAGGATCTGGCAACAAGTCAAGTTCAACGGTCTTTGACGTGCCTTGAGTGGCACGCGCAGCATTAGGCAGATAGCGCGTCTAATTAAACACGATATGGAATGCCCATTATATTTTGCTGTTGCATGCTTTCTTCTTTTGTGAAAAAATCGAGGTACAGACAAATTCTGCACTGGCTTCATATTGGTGCTAAACACACTTAATTGCAACATTCCAGCTAAATTACAAAGGCGCTGGGCCATGTAACACATTTCTGCTCTTCACCGGCGAGATAAAATAATGCATTGCAATAGGGTTGGGACCTATCTGCATGCTCTGTATGTTTTGGTAAAATAAAAAAGCTCAGAATTTTTAATGATTTTATTTAAAATCACTTTGTTAAAAAAATGCCTAGTTAGTTCAGAAATTAATTATTTGTGGCTGAAAACAACTTGCTTCTGATTGGTCGGGCTAATCATGACGTCACATGTAGGTATATAACTGTCTGTATATTTGGCGCAGTTGAGACATACATTTTCTATGTATTTTCCTATGGTAAATCGGAGTGATTGGTCGTGTTTTCAGTGTCTCTTTATTTTGCGCTGGTATTGCGTGGCTAAGAAGTTTTATCAAGAATGGCATATACTAAAATGTTCCTTTAATAATGGAGCTTCAATATCTGTGAGTTTTATTGGCAAGCGAAAACTGATTTCGCTGTTATTTTATCTGGAAATTACTCATTTTTTTAGGTCAATATTCAAAATATTTTACGGGAACAAGTTGGCACTTTTCTTGATTTTTGCACTCAAATCGCGTGCGATTCAACTGTATTGGAACTTGCAAAGAAGCTTGGTGATTAATTAACTGTGTTGTTATGGCACTGTTTGCAAAGCATGGATAATGAAACTCTGCCAAAGACTTAGCTACATAGCAATGCCTCAAGTAATACGCAGGAGGGACAGAATTCAGAGTCCGATCGAGAAGAATCGGTGCAAATGCTACGAAGACCAGGCAGCTCTGATACAATAGCTAGTCGTCTCACTACTCTCACTCCATTAGACCAGCTGATTCCTGACAGCACCGACTCGGATGCAAAGATGGAGCTCATCTTCCAAGCCAGAAACCAGTTCTTTGATGGAAGATGTGATTGTGATGCTGCCTCTGTCTCTGCTTTGTTGGCCACTTTGGACGGGGCGGAGCTCCGCTCCTTGCCTGAGCGGTTATTCGCCTGTCATCCAGAAATAGTTCCTTCGTTTGCTGGCCGTTCCCTGATTAGGTGCAATACGGGGAGCTGTAATCAGGGAAGTAACTTTCCATATGAAAGGGGTGCAGGTGCACCCCCGTCCCCCATCCACTAGAAGTGCACCCCCATAGGCTAAGCGGCGCCCCACACGCCGCCCCACACGATTAGCTCTAGAGCAGATGGCGAGGGTGATTTCCCGGCTACATTCCATCTCGGCGTCGTGATGCTTGTGGGCTTGGAAAGCGTCCAGTCGTATGTAGGGTAGTGTAGGGGTAGGGTTGAGTTCAATAAGGTCCTTACATTTGAAAGCTTTGAACAACCCGCAATCAGCACAACATACCACAAGTTAAATAAAAAACTACCAAACTCCGCCCAACTAATATTAATAAACATTACAGCCAAACTAATGGCCTAAATCAAAATATATCTCAAATCCTAACAGTTATCGCGGGTGATGGCGCCATGAGTTGCTATTATCCAAAACAGATGCAAATAAACATGTTTGTATGTCCTATGTATGTTTGTTTTAAAAACGTTGCAGCGGCGCTGGGAACTGCAGTCTTAGATCTGGGTATGTTTGGCATCTGCAACTCTTCATATACACATTAACCCTATTTCGGACGGGGAGGCCTTTCAGGATTTTCTTGTACAATTGCCAAACGCCGCGAGACATTCAGCTCATATTTGGTGACATTGCGCACATCTCAGCAAAAAAAAAAAAAAAATGCCGGGTCAGGTCAGGTCAGGTAACCAGAGCGGGTTTGTTGACCCCACCTCAGAAAAGTTTGCAAACACGTCAGAGCTTGAGTTTTTCACGAAGTTATTTCCTCTCATCAAGTCTTCAAAACAGTACCTGCAGTATGTGTCGTTTGTATATCTCAGAATTTTTTATCTGTGACCTGAGGTTAGGTCAGAGTCGTAACCTTTACATTGCAAGCCTATGGAAAAGTATTGAAATGCGACCTGTACCTCGAGTAAACGAGTCAAAACCACCCAATTCTTTAAGAATTATGACAAATTATCTTATCTGTAATGATCCAGGTGCCATTTACTGACAGGGACACCGGGGAGGGTTATCTGAGCCGAGATCATGTGAGGTGATACCTACCATACATCAATGCTCACAATACTTACAATATTGACAATTGTAGCAAGGGAATGGAAGGGAGGGGGGGCGTGGTACGCACTGCTGCATCGTTGCGGTTCATCAACCACCGCAGTCCGCTGTCGTTCAGCTGGTTGTAGAAGAACAGAGCTATTTGCTGCTGTAATGAACTCGATAGTAGAGCTGGTAGAACAGGGGAGCTTGAGAGTCTTGGAAAAGATCCCGAGAGAGGTCTAGAGAGAGATCCAGGTAGTGATGAAGATGAGATCCTGAGATAGATGTATGGATCCACCTGGTAGGGATGTAGGTATCCAGATAGAGATCTTGAGATGTAAGTCTAGATCCACCTGAGAGAGAGAGAGATGTAGATCTCCACCTTGCGTACAAATACATCTGATGGAAGATGCTTTTTGATTTAGGCACTTGATGATTCTGTTCATTGTATAGACTATGATGCACGAGATGCTTCTTCACTGCTCGGATTAGGGATGACGGGATCCGATCAGCTGGGTTTGCGGCACAGATGGGCAGGTGAAGGACAGGGCATTCGAAGTCCCGATGACCACTGCCAAACTTATGGGTGGTAATTACATTGATTAATTGAATGTGATCATTCGTCCAGTCACCCATTCCTATATCTCTGGCCTCCCTATTACGAAAATTGCCCACTTAGTTCGTATTAGCGTTGCTAGTTTAATTGCCCTCGAGAATCATTAGCTTGACTGCCCAACCTGAGTTCTGCTTAACTCCTATCGGCCTTATCCTAAGATTTGTCCTTCATCATTCTTACGCTCATCCACACAAAGCATTTGCCCTCCATTCACTCGCCCCAATCGATTTAGCAGCCCCCGAAATTCCCTCCGATAGTGTTAGGTGTCTGGCTGACGACGATCTCCCCGGCGAGATAAATGTCTCTTTCCGAAATCCATATGCATGCTCCGCTAACCGGCGACAAAGATACTTATCGCAGGGCCGTCCAGAATAATTGCACAAATATCCACCCTACTAATTTATGGGATTCACTACACGTCCGATAGACTTATGGTACACACATACACGATTTATATCCGACTTATCTCTCTACCGGGAGAGATTACCTATGCCCTCTTCCGGTCCGCGTGTAACATTCCCGTTCACGACCCAGGGACCACAGTTCATATCCTGGAACTATCCTTAAACCATGGGATTTACTCTTCAAGGCCTTACGTGTCCTGGAGTACATTCTTCCCTCCCCTGAGGCTGTCCAGTACCGATCAAAGTACCTTTACGAAATAAGTATGAGGACTTATCCGGGACACTACGGCTCAACTTATCCGCCCTTTGGGTGACTCACCCCTGACCTTCGGCTTACTGCCTTTGGCATAACTTACTCTCCACTGCACTGTGCCAATCTTCCCCTTCCCCCTGCCGTAGAAACCTCTCACTGCCTTCTCACCCAGTGTTACCTAAGCGGGAAAATTAACAGTGGCCGGTACCACTGGCGGAAAACGTGCATATGCCCTGCGTACGTGACGGTGTGTCCCTCTTAACATTCCGGTCTGGACGTGGGTTTAGAGAAGTGCATCTGTGTCTCATACAGTCATGCTGGTAAACGTTACGCCATAGGAGACGGGCAAACAAGCCGTCTGTGCCTCACAATGCCCTGTGCCAATATTGGTGGAATAATTATTGGCGCTAACTCGCAAGAACACGAATAACAGAAACGCATTATTTATCCAAACCCAATCGTAATCTCAAGTCATAACTTCTGCTGCACACGTGAATCCAACCATCAGTTCTCGTATACAATCCTAGTAGACCTTGAACCGCTCTTGATTTAATCAGATGATCTAGAACCAATTAGTACGCACCGATCTGCCGTCTGGTTGTGATCCACCGTATCATAGTGAATTACTGAATGCTCAAACGGAAATGACTCCTTGAAACTCGTTCGATAGCTTCTGACGGGCTACTAGTTACCTATACAAATTATCTTTATAAAGTGCCAGAACATTGTCATAGGGGTCCCTAGCCTTTCATAGAAAATCTAATTTAAATCATCCTATTAGCAGTAACCAATGCACATCAAACGAACTGCAGTCCTAGATATCATATAGCATGTCATATTTAAAATTATGCATTAACTGTTTACGTTCTTATCCCGTTGCAACTTTCCACAACTAACCATGTTTCTATACGATGACCTTCACCTACCGCACGCGCCCCAATTACGGCTAACCCACTGCCCCTGTTGTGGCTGCTCCTCGCGCCCTCTGGCGGCTCAACGCCCGCGTCGGGGACGACGAATGCCACGGCCGCCGGCCGGCGCCGCGTCGACAGCGTCAGTCACAGTCACGCCGTTATGGGCGCGTCAACACTCGCGGTACAGTGCTCGTGCGTGTTTTCTCTTCTGGCCGGGTAGATTCACCGGATGTGTCAGTGAGTGTGAATCTGATAAAATATCGCTGCAATATCTCCCCGTTCGACATCTCATCGGTTCCGTTCTACGTAAGTTTTCTTTAAATAACTTCTTTCCCCATTTAATCGTTTCCCAACAAAGATGATCTCTTCTAGTATTTATTCTACAGAAGCACAACGATCGGTACCTATATTAGTCGCATATTAGTTCTAACCACAAGCAATTCTACATCTACCTATTACTCGACATTTCGCAATTTCAATGACGCAAAGTACAAGGACCAGCTAAAGTCGCAAAAGTGTCAAACCGTCGACCTCAAACCACTACTCTCAACTCTGCACCTAAGTAACAGAAGAAATTCCGCCGTAAGCTCAAGCATTCGTATCTGTTGAAAATCATAACTCATAGCCATATTCGTAGATCGATCGCATGAATCAGTCGCCGCCTTAAAACATTATATTCCTATTTCACCGTATTCACCTGTTCTATAATTGATTTTGACTTCACAATTAATTCCTACAGTAATATCACCAATAATTTCGCAATGCAACTTTTAGTGGATTAAGCACGAATCTACACCATTAATTTCACAAACGAATTCCAACCTCAAATCGCACTTGACCACCGCCGATTATAATAAATCGAACGAACCAGTTTGACCAAAGACAATGACATATTCAATGTTGTCACGCATCCTGTCATCAATTTCAGCGTTCGTGACACTGAGCTGCTTATTCAAATTTTAGGATTTCGCTCACGGCCTAATCGTGAATTCCAACGGACAATAACGATTCGCTGGCGACTCTGACATGACCTCGAAATTCAGATCCTAATATGCTACTAGGGTGTCTGGACCAATAAGTTCAAAGTAATTTAAGTTTTCCAATTCCAATTGAGAGTGCATTTTATGGCAACCGAAAATGTTTGGCAGTCGTCACGGCACGGCAAGCTGGGCAGAGGGGGGGGGGTGGGCAAGGATCAGGGATTGAGCAGACTTTTCAACAACACTCACATTCTGGAGTTTCTCTGCGCTTCCGCTTCTCAGTGTGGTCACAAGCGTCGGCGGTTGTCCTCCGGCTCTGGTCGGTCGAACTGAAGAGGCTTCTCGCGGGTGACCCCGGACCGACGGCGGCCTCCAGATGGCGTCTCCGGCTCCGGCTGCAGACTGTGACTCTCGGCTGCTCGACTGTGATTCCCCCTCTGGTTGGGTGGCGCACCCTTTTATAGTTGGGGGGGAGGGGTGACTGCCACGCCCTTGCGACGTCATCTTCCTCTGCCTTCTTCTGGTGGGTGGGGCTGTAAGATGGCGCCCTCTGTCCTGTTTAGTCACCTTGCTCCTCTGTGCCTGCAATTTTTGGCCGTCGAATCGTCTTGGTGTTGAGTGCTTTATCATTTTAATAATCGCTGGCATAAAACAATCCCCGAAAGGTTTGTGATTTTCGAGTTTTAATTTTGATTCTTCATTTTCATTTTATTCAAACTTTTGTTTCCTTCCGTTTCGTCTGCCGCCAACGCCCCTGTGACGTCACTCTTGCTCCGCCCACCGTACCGGGGCGTGGCCGTAACGCAGCGCCTTCTTCCTCTGCGGAGATCTCTGGAACTACAGGTCATTGCTTGCGGCTTGTTGTGGAGGTCACCTTCAAGGCGTTCTGCCGGGTCACTCACCCTGGGTTGTTGTACCCCGACAAAGGAGGCTGTGTGCTCCAGCCGGCATCCATCCTTTACACTGCTCCATGATTTGATGACGTATCTTGCTGATCCAGCGCTCCCAGCCGTTATCTGTCCTCGGCGTGGGTCCACGAGCTGTTGACAGTGTTACTGATCCAGCTGTTACTTGTTGGGATTCGAATCGTTCATCCTGCGGTAGCTGTCTCCAAAAGCGCGCGTCTTAATGGGAGTTTAACGGCTGCCCATAGCGAAGACCTCTGGAACTACTGCGTTTTTGCTTGCCATAGGATCTTCCTGGTTGTGCCATTCCCACCATGTGACTCAGCGCGGTGCAGCTGTTGTGGTACCTGACAGAGTACGTGACAAGTGACAGAGTACCTTAACGTGCTCGCTCGCCGCCGCCGCCGGCCGCGGTCCTGACGTAGCTTGTTGACTCAGCTGTGCCTCGACGGTTCGTACTGATGTAGGCGGCATCGTCTTCTCGCAGATGTGTCTACTGCGGCTATTCCCACGGACAGTGATCGTTGCGGGAGATGGAGAAAAGTGATGTGTGGGGATGGTGGGCCTGGTGACTGGGGGGGGGGGGGTGAATAATGAGAGGGGAGGGGAGCGCAGCAGTAGCGCTCCGCTCAGCTGTGCGTCACCCGGTAGCAGCGATGGGTGAGTGAATGGAGGGCTAGGCCTGTGACCGGACTGCGAGGGGGGGGGAGACTGCCGGACCAAGCCGTGCCGAAAAGATTCTACGTTAAATGTTAAAGATGTAGCGTGCTACATCTTCAGTCCAAACAACCCTAGTTGCGTCCTCGCAACTCATACAAAAAAGTCACACCCCTTACTCATCTAAATCTACACAATCATGTTAAGTTCCGCAACGCCTACAAAATGACATCGTATACCTAGTACAGTACACACACGCACCTGTTGTTCCTCGTTCCCACCTCAGTTTGTCGCTCACCAGATCCGGGTCACGGGCACCAACCACTTTGGTTAGCCCGATGTCGTCGGTGGCCGTCCGGTAAGCGGCTTCTCAGGAGGGTGAAGGCCTCTATGGCAGCCCAGGTGGGCGGCCTCCACAGCAGTTCGGGTAGCAGCCTCCATGGCAGCCCGGGTGGTAGCCTGCCATGGCAGCCTGGGTGGGGCGGCCTCCACGGCAGCCAGGGTGGGGAGCTTCCACAGCAGCCCGGACGGCGGGCTCCATGGCAGCCCGGGTGGGCAGCTTGCACGGCGGCCCATGCGGGCAGCCTACGTGGCAGCCCAGGTGGATGACCCCCGTGGCCGTCCGGGAAGGTGACCTCCATGGCCGACCCTGCCGCGACCTCCGTGGCCGCCCTGGTGGCAGGCTCCGTGGCAGCTCAGGTGAGCGACCTCCATGGCAGCTCAGGTGGGTGACCCCCGAGGCAGCACGCGAGGGCAATGCATCCCCGTGGCAGCCCGGTTGGGTGACCATCGTGGCAGACCCGTGACAGCCTCCGTTGTAGCTCAGGTAGGCGACTTCCGTGGCAGCCCAGGTAGGTGGCCCTCGTGGCAGACCCGGTGACAGCCTCCGTGGTAGCTCAGGTAAGCGACTTCCGCGGCAGCTCAGGTGAGTGACCCCCGAGGCAGCACGCGATGGCAATGCATCCCCCGTGGCAGCTCAGGTAGGCGACTTCCGCGGCAGCTCAGTTGAGTGACCCCCGGGGCAGCACGCGAGGGCAATGCATCCTCCGTGGCAGCACAGGTGACCTCCGTGGCAGCTCAGGTAGCGACCTTTCGGCGGACCAGGTGACAGCCGTCGCAGCAGCCCAGGTGGGTGATCTCTGCAGCAGCCCATCTGAATGGATCGTTTGGCAGTTGGTCTTGCAGCATCCTGGCACCCTCTCCTCGTTCACCAACATGATCAATGATCATCGCCTTGGCTGTGTTGTGAAGACGACCGTGTTTGATTTTGATTCAGTACAGCACGAGCATTCCGCCTGTTCTTCTTCCTCTTCTGTTTTTGATATTGCTGTCCTCTTACCATTAATACTCTAGAAAGTTCGAGCTCTCCTTTGCCATACAACAGCTGATCTTGACTTGTACTTGTTGTACAGCAGAACGTAGAAGAATTGATATGCTGATGCAAACAATTGTCAAGTTTCATTTTCGGCCTGACTTCTGTATTAGTCTGATCCTTTGTTTCATGAGACAGCTTCATTTCCTTATCTTATCTTCAACAACTTCTTCTATGTCCGTTTCAGTATTCGTTAAACCACTTCCTCTCATCAGCCGCCATCATAAGCTTCATCATCTTCACACAGCTTTCTTTAGCTCATCCTTTTTCTTCACGTCGACCCCTGCAGCACGCTCATTTCCACTGCTGCCAGTATTTCGAACACCTGCTCTTTTCTTCAACTGCTTCCTCTTCTCCATACGGTTGACTTTCAATTCATCAACTTCGGGTTCGGCGGCTTGTGCCAGTCTACCAGCTTCACAATTTAAGAATTATCAAAGCCCCACGTTGGGCGCCATTTGTAGCAAGGGAATGGAAGGGAGGGGGGGCGTGGTACGCACTGCTGCATCGTTGCGGTTCATCAACCACCGCAGTCCGCTGTCGTTCAGCTGGTTGTAGAAGAACAGAGCTATTTGCTGCTGTAATGAACTCGATAGTAGAGCTGGTAGAACAGGGGAGCTTGAGAGTCTTGGAAAAGATCCCGAGAGAGGTCTAGAGAGAGATCCAGGTAGTGATGAAGATGAGATCCTGAGATAGATGTATGGATCCACCTGGTAGGGATGTAGGTATCCAGATAGAGATCTTGAGATGTAAGTCTAGATCCACCTGAGAGAGAGAGAGATGTAGATCTCCACCTTGCGTACAAATACATCTGATGGAAGATGCTTTTTGATTTAGGCACTTGATGATTCTGTTCATTGTATAGACTATGATGCACGAGATGCTTCTTCACTGCTCGGATTAGGGATGACGGGATCCGATCAGCTGGGTTTGCGGCACAGATGGGCAGGTGAAGGACAGGGCATTCGAAGTCCCGATGACCACTGCCAAACTTATGGGTGGTAATTACATTGATTAATTGAATGTGATCATTCGTCCAGTCACCCATTCCTATATCTCTGGCCTCCCTATTACGAAAATTGCCCACTTAGTTCGTATTAGCGTTGCTAGTTTAATTGCCCTCGAGAATCATTAGCTTGACTGCCCAACCTGAGTTCTGCTTAACTCCTATCGGCCTTATCCTAAGATTTGTCCTTCATCATTCTTACGCTCATCCACACAAAGCATTTGCCCTCCATTCACTCGCCCCAATCGATTTAGCAGCCCCCGAAATTCCCTCCGATAGTGTTAGGTGTCTGGCTGACGACGATCTCCCCGGCGAGATAAATGTCTCTTTCCGAAATCCATATGCATGCTCCGCTAACCGGCGACAAAGATACTTATCGCAGGGCCGTCCAGAATAATTGCACAAATATCCACCCTACTAATTTATGGGATTCACTACACGTCCGATAGACTTATGGTACACACATACACGATTTATATCCGACTTATCTCTCTACCGGGAGAGATTACCTATGCCCTCTTCCGGTCCGCGTGTAACATTCCCGTTCACGACCCAGGGACCACAGTTCATATCCTGGAACTATCCTTAAACCATGGGATTTACTCTTCAAGGCCTTACGTGTCCTGGAGTACATTCTTCCCTCCCCTGAGGCTGTCCAGTACCGATCAAAGTACCTTTACGAAATAAGTATGAGGACTTATCCGGGACACTACGGCTCAACTTATCCGCCCTTTGGGTGACTCACCCCTGACCTTCGGCTTACTGCCTTTGGCATAACTTACTCTCCACTGCACTGTGCCAATCTTCCCCTTCCCCCTGCCGTAGAAACCTCTCACTGCCTTCTCACCCAGTGTTACCTAAGCGGGAAAATTAACAGTGGCCGGTACCACTGGCGGAAAACGTGCATATGCCCTGCGTACGTGACGGTGTGTCCCTCTTAACATTCCGGTCTGGACGTGGGTTTAGAGAAGTGCATCTGTGTCTCATACAGTCATGCTGGTAAACGTTACGCCATAGGAGACGGGCAAACAAGCCGTCTGTGCCTCACAATGCCCTGTGCCAATATTGGTGGAATAATTATTGGCGCTAACTCGCAAGAACACGAATAACAGAAACGCATTATTTATCCAAACCCAATCGTAATCTCAAGTCATAACTTCTGCTGCACACGTGAATCCAACCATCAGTTCTCGTATACAATCCTAGTAGACCTTGAACCGCTCTTGATTTAATCAGATGATCTAGAACCAATTAGTACGCACCGATCTGCCGTCTGGTTGTGATCCACCGTATCATAGTGAATTACTGAATGCTCAAACGGAAATGACTCCTTGAAACTCGTTCGATAGCTTCTGACGGGCTACTAGTTACCTATACAAATTATCTTTATAAAGTGCCAGAACATTGTCATAGGGGTCCCTAGCCTTTCATAGAAAATCTAATTTAAATCATCCTATTAGCAGTAACCAATGCACATCAAACGAACTGCAGTCCTAGATATCATATAGCATGTCATATTTAAAATTATGCATTAACTGTTTACGTTCTTATCCCGTTGCAACTTTCCACAACTAACCATGTTTCTATACGATGACCTTCACCTACCGCACGCGCCCCAATTACGGCTAACCCACTGCCCCTGTTGTGGCTGCTCCTCGCGCCCTCTGGCGGCTCAACGCCCGCGTCGGGGACGACGAATGCCACGGCCGCCGGCCGGCGCCGCGTCGACAGCGTCAGTCACAGTCACGCCGTTATGGGCGCGTCAACACTCGCGGTACAGTGCTCGTGCGTGTTTTCTCTTCTGGCCGGGTAGATTCACCGGATGTGTCAGTGAGTGTGAATCTGATAAAATATCGCTGCAATATCTCCCCGTTCGACATCTCATCGGTTCCGTTCTACGTAAGTTTTCTTTAAATAACTTCTTTCCCCATTTAATCGTTTCCCAACAAAGATGATCTCTTCTAGTATTTATTCTACAGAAGCACAACGATCGGTACCTATATTAGTCGCATATTAGTTCTAACCACAAGCAATTCTACATCTACCTATTACTCGACATTTCGCAATTTCAATGACGCAAAGTACAAGGACCAGCTAAAGTCGCAAAAGTGTCAAACCGTCGACCTCAAACCACTACTCTCAACTCTGCACCTAAGTAACAGAAGAAATTCCGCCGTAAGCTCAAGCATTCGTATCTGTTGAAAATCATAACTCATAGCCATATTCGTAGATCGATCGCATGAATCAGTCGCCGCCTTAAAACATTATATTCCTATTTCACCGTATTCACCTGTTCTATAATTGATTTTGACTTCACAATTAATTCCTACAGTAATATCACCAATAATTTCGCAATGCAACTTTTAGTGGATTAAGCACGAATCTACACCATTAATTTCACAAACGAATTCCAACCTCAAATCGCACTTGACCACCGCCGATTATAATAAATCGAACGAACCAGTTTGACCAAAGACAATGACATATTCAATGTTGTCACGCATCCTGTCATCAATTTCAGCGTTCGTGACACTGAGCTGCTTATTCAAATTTTAGGATTTCGCTCACGGCCTAATCGTGAATTCCAACGGACAATAACGATTCGCTGGCGACTCTGACATGACCTCGAAATTCAGATCCTAATATGCTACTAGGGTGTCTGGACCAATAAGTTCAAAGTAATTTAAGTTTTCCAATTCCAATTGAGAGTGCATTTTATGGCAACCGAAAATGTTTGGCAGTCGTCACGGCACGGCAAGCTGGGCAGAGGGGGGGGGGGGTGGGCAAGGATCAGGGATTGAGCAGACTTTTCAACAACACTCACATTCTGGAGTTTCTCTGCGCTTCCGCTTCTCAGTGTGGTCACAAGCGTCGGCGGTTGTCCTCCGGCTCTGGTCGGTCGAACTGAAGAGGCTTCTCGCGGGTGACCCCGGACCGACGGCGGCCTCCAGATGGCGTCTCCGGCTCCGGCTGCAGACTGTGACTCTCGGCTGCTCGACTGTGATTCCCCCTCTGGTTGGGTGGCGCACCCTTTTATAGTTGGGGGGGAGGGGTGACTGCCACGCCCTTGCGACGTCATCTTCCTCTGCCTTCTTCTGGTGGGTGGGGCTGTAAGATGGCGCCCTCTGTCCTGTTTAGTCACCTTGCTCCTCTGTGCCTGCAATTTTTGGCCGTCGAATCGTCTTGGTGTTGAGTGCTTTATCATTTTAATAATCGCTGGCATAAAACAATCCCCGAAAGGTTTGTGATTTTCGAGTTTTAATTTTGATTCTTCATTTTCATTTTATTCAAACTTTTGTTTCCTTCCGTTTCGTCTGCCGCCAACGCCCCTGTGACGTCACTCTTGCTCCGCCCACCGTACCGGGGCGTGGCCGTAACGCAGCGCCTTCTTCCTCTGCGGAGATCTCTGGAACTACAGGTCATTGCTTGCGGCTTGTTGTGGAGGTCACCTTCAAGGCGTTCTGCCGGGTCACTCACCCTGGGTTGTTGTACCCCGACAAAGGAGGCTGTGTGCTCCAGCCGGCATCCATCCTTTACACTGCTCCATGATTTGATGACGTATCTTGCTGATCCAGCGCTCCCAGCCGTTATCTGTCCTCGGCGTGGGTCCACGAGCTGTTGACAGTGTTACTGATCCAGCTGTTACTTGTTGGGATTCGAATCGTTCATCCTGCGGTAGCTGTCTCCAAAAGCGCGCGTCTTAATGGGAGTTTAACGGCTGCCCATAGCGAAGACCTCTGGAACTACTGCGTTTTTGCTTGCCATAGGATCTTCCTGGTTGTGCCATTCCCACCATGTGACTCAGCGCGGTGCAGCTGTTGTGGTACCTGACAGAGTACGTGACAAGTGACAGAGTACCTTAACGTGCTCGCTCGCCGCCGCCGCCGGCCGCGGTCCTGACGTAGCTTGTTGACTCAGCTGTGCCTCGACGGTTCGTACTGATGTAGGCGGCATCGTCTTCTCGCAGATGTGTCTACTGCGGCTATTCCCACGGACAGTGATCGTTGCGGGAGATGGAGAAAAGTGATGTGTGGGGATGGTGGGCCTGGTGACTGGGGGGGGGGGGGGGTGAATAATGAGAGGGGAGGGGAGCGCAGCAGTAGCGCTCCGCTCAGCTGTGCGTCACCCGGTAGCAGCGATGGGTGAGTGAATGGAGGGCTAGGCCTGTGACCGGACTGCGAGGGGGGAGACTGCCGGACCAAGCCGTGCCGAAAAGATTCTACGTTAAATGTTAAAGATGTAGCGTGCTACATATGCTATATCACAAAAAGTCAATTCGAATGAGCTACATGCCGCTCGGTTCACTGCATCTGCTTCCGCCGCCTGTCCGGCGACGTCGGCCGCTCACTCACCGGGAGCGGAACGGCGGGCCGGCCATCATGCCGTTGCGCCACTGGATGTCGAGCGCATCCTGCAGCTCGAGCTGCCGGGGGGCGACGGCGTGCAGGAAGCGCCGGTACAGGTGCGTCAGGCCGACCGTCAGCTGAGCGGCCGTCGGAACGGTCTGCTGCGGCTGCTCGGCCGCGGCCAGGGCGCACACGCAGGCGATCAGCAGCAGCTTCATGGTGGCGACTGAGAGTGCCGACCGATGGGAACATGGCCTTATATACAGACAGCAGCGTGCGCCCTTTGAACCCGACACGCCCAGACGAGGCGTGTCGGTGGAAGAAAAACAACACCACAGAGGCGCATGGTGATTGGGGTGGGCACAACGGGCCGTCCAAGTCTTACACATTACATGATTACACATGACACAGCGCCGGGAACCATGCACAGCAGACACTGGCGGATCCAGGGTCAGCGCGGGGGGGGGGGGCATACCAGGTCACGGAGCCAAACCTAAGGTACCCCCAAATCCTGTTTTCTCATCGGATTTAGGCCACTTATTTTTCGTCATAGCCCTGACACGAATTTTTTTTTCTTAAAAAAAAAAACAGAAATGGTAGGACACCTGACCCCCATTGGCAGATCCAGGAGGAGGAGGCTTTTGGGACAAACACCCGGCAGCGCCAGAAATTAACGAAAATTGGTGGGGCCGGTGGGGCCCTCAGAATGACTGGTGTAGGTAAAGAGCCGACCCAGGGTCGCCGGTGTGGAACCTTAAAGGGACTATCCCACCTTTAACATGGGGTTTGAGTTGAGATAGCCAAGTTTGCGGCGAGGTTCAGAAACCACTATCTATCTAGGTTGCAACCCCGCGGCCTCTTGGTGTTGAAGAAATTCGTTCCCTTCATTTGAAAATGGGCCTTGTACAAGGCCCTATCTTCAACATGGAGCGACCGTTAGTGTGACGTCACCTCGTTTAGTCATTCTGATTTAAATGGGTTTGTTCGTTGAAAATCGCTTAAAACTTAGTCTGAACTTTGTTGTGGTGCCTACAGAGTAAAAGAATCAGCTTTATGACAGTAATGTGGCCTGGGGAAGGAGGTAATTTTGGGCTGTGACGTCACATATTTGAAAGTTTGTGTTTGTAATATGGGAAGCCTAAGATGTTTAATGAAAATATAAATGCCAGAACCGTGTTCCTGGTCATCCAATCTATAAAGTCGGGCACAATTTAACTGGTTTTAAACAACATTTTAGAAGGTGGGATAGTCCCTTTAAGAGGTACTGGCGTGGGACCATCAAAGGTATCGATGTGGGTTCCCCAGAGGCATGGTGTGGGCCCTCAGAGGCACTGGTGTAGGAACCACAAAGGAGCCGGTGTGGGCCCTCTAAGGTGCTGGTGTGAGGCCCTCACATGGACGCCGTTGTGTGCCTCAGACACTGGTATGGCGCTAAGCCCACACCATTCACAGATGGCTGTGTGTGGGGCCCTTGGAGTGGTTGGTGCGAAATGCGAATGCTTAATAACCCAGTAGGCCCTCTCAGAGACCGACAAAGGGCCCTCAGAGGCCGGTAACGGGCCGTATGATGCCAACAATGGGCCTTCACAGGCCGGCAAGTGAGGCCGGCATATCTTCAGGAGCCCTGTGGAGTCCTTAGAGATCGGCACATGGTACTCTCAGACGCCGGTGGGGCCCTCAGAGTCACCGGTGTAGGACATACAGAGTTACCGGTGGCTGACTGCCAGAGGCATTGGTGTGGGGCCCCAGAGGCGCCAGTGTGGACCCTCAGACTCGCCTATGTGGGACCTCGGAGACACTGGTGTGTCAGAGGTGGCGGTGTAGGGCCCTCAGGCGTGTCTGTGTGGTGCCCTCTCAGTCGCCGGTGAAGACTTTCAAAGGCATCGTTGTGGGAGTCCTCACTCCTCAGAGACACATGCATGGGGGCAAGGGGTCTTCAAGAGACCAGCAAGGGCCAGCAGAGGCCTTCAGGAGCCCTGTGGGATCCAGGAGACCGGCGTGGTACTCTCAGGCGTCACTGGGAGCCCTCAGAGTCACCAGTGTGGGGCCACAGAGTTGCAGGTAGGTAGCCGTCAGATGCGCCTGTGTAAGACCTTCAGAGGCGCCAGTGTGGGGCCCTCAGAGCGGCCGCCGCGATGTAGGGCCTTAAGAAAATTGGTGTTAGTCCCTCAGATTGGCGGTGTTGGGCCCTCACACGCGCCAGTGTGAGACCCTCACAGGCGCCGTTATGGGCCCTCAGAGGCACTGGTGTGGAGCCGTTCCATGCGGGTATGGGTCAGGACCCTAATTAAACTGAGCTGACGCTTAATGGGTCAGCAAGGTCACTCAGAGGTCAGCACAGGGCCCTCAGAAGCCGGAGTGGGGCCTTATGGAGATGTGTGATGTGTGGCGACTCAGGAGGCCGTGACTCCGTGAGGTGCTCTCACGAGTCCTGCGGGTCTTATCTCAGTCGAAATAAGGCATGCTTGGACCCTGAGCGGCCAATTGGCACTGCAGGGCCTCTCGGGCCCATAGGGCACCATGCATCTAATGAGGCACGCGCCCCCCTTGTGCCCCCCCCCCGGTTACGCTGCACTGGCTGCGGCCATACTGATAAAGGTAAATCATATTCTAACCGTCCCTATTCTCAAGCATAGGCGGCGGCCGATACCTGGTTTGCGCAATATGAGTGCCATCGTTAGACAATACGGTCAAAAGTGTTGAAGCGGCATGACCATGGGTGTAGTTTTCCAAAAATCATTGGGGGTGCTCAATAGCTTTCAGAAAGGCATGCCATATTTTTCGTAGGTCTTTTTTCAGCTGTTCTTTTTTACTGTATCAGCATCATGCAAGAAATGATGTTAAATCGATTCGAGAGCTTGTTTTAATAGCGCCACTGTAAACAATTTTGGCTCACCCAATGCATTCATAATCACGGAAGTTTTTGAACATATTTCAGAACACGCTGGGTTTAAAATTTTTAATTCAGGCCCTACCGGACTTTTGGTAGGTCCGCGCTTAGGCAGCCTGGTCTGCATAGCTCTGCACGAATGAGCTTATATTGAGGGCTATCCAACATGACGCATGACGGGACAGGCTCGATGGTTACTCTCCGGACATGGTTCTCGTGAAATATTGCGTTTTGTTCCTGGAACTTAAACCTCGCCGGCACAGGTCATTTTGCGTCCTTCGATGGCACAAGGGGGGGGGACCCCCTCGCGTTTGGCCTCTGATCGAGCTAGAGCTTCGCGGAAAAAAAACGAGCGTGTTGCCCGTACGAGAGAAAGCCGATGATACCCAATTTTAAGGTCCTAGGTCTTCGGTTGACATTCCAGGTCAGGTCAATGACCCAAAAGTCGGGAAAATCGTGACCTATTAGAAAGTCGTAAAATGTGGCTGCTATGGGGTTTCCGGGGTGCTGATCACGAATATCGTGTTAGTTTTGATCACAGATGATGTCTTTAAGCATTTAGACCAGGTCGGGTCAGGTCAGGTCAGGTCAACCGGTAGGGGCCGTGACGGGTATTTGTAGTACGTGTCAACCGCCTCTGACAGCTTCGTAACATTTACGAAGGCAAGGCACCAAAACTACTTCGTAAATGTTCAAATGGTTGCTAAATTCGAATTCAGCTCGAAAACTAGCCTAGAAACATGTAAAACTCGAAAAGTGAACCGGGGTCACCAAAGGTAATGACCTGACCTGATCTTCAGGTGACCTTGACATCCACCCTAGGGAGCAACATCAAATCACATGTTTGAACGTTTGAAACCACGAAAAACTTGCAAAAGCGCGGCTAAGGCAAGGCGACATACGCCGAATCGCGATTCCGGCCAAACATGGTCTTGGAAAGTAGGTCATCGGTCAAAGGTCATTTCGGTCAGGGTCATGAAATTTTTAGAGTAGGTATAAAATTGATCAATGCGAGGGTACTGAAAGTATCGTCGCGATCGGCCGCTTTTTACGCGAGTTATTCGCGAAAAACCTTAGGGGGTTGCATCAACCCCCCCCCTGTCCGGAATCGCGCGGCGTATGTCGGCTCGCATTAGCCGCGCGTTTGCAAGCTATTCGTGCACACAAAATATTAACACCGTTAGCGGTGTAATTGCACAGTACCTACATATCTGAGCACTTGAGGAAAGTTAATTTAGTCCCTTCCCCGCTTAAATTACTCGCGCTCCTAAATGAACACCAGGAAGAAGGTAATAGAACACTGTTATGAGGGTTGGGTGTTTTACTACATGTAGTGTTCTATTGTGTTCTATTACCTTCTTCCTGGTGTTCATTTAGAAGCGCGAGTAATTTAACCCTCGCCCGCACATGCTATTTTCCCATCCTAGAACGCACATGGGGGGGGGGGTGGTTGCCACCCCCCGCGCCATTTCGTTCCTATTGGAGATAGAGCTTAGCAGTAAAGACCAAAAAGATTCTTTGGGAAGAGACGAATCCAATGATACCCAGTTTACCTTCTCAGGTCAGTCATTGACCTTCCAGGTCAGGTCAAACTAAAAATATTGCTGTTTTGGGTCACCGTTGGATATCAAGTGCGCTGCTCATCAAATACCGATGACGATGCTGTTTTCTGGTGCCAAGCCAGCTAGAACCTCTTGTCACACTACCCGACCAGAATTTTGCTGCTGAGGTCATTTCAGGTCAAGTTAGGTCAATCAATTATATGTGTTTGTATGTCTGTGTGTCTGTGTGTATACTGATGTGTGCACCGATTGTTTTGGGTCCATATTACATGAAATCATGATCTGAGAAGCTTTACCAAAAATGCAGTCAAAAAACTTCACAAAAAGTAAATTCAGCTTGCCTAAACGCAATTATCTTAGATGACCTAGGTTGACCTTGACCCTGACCTTGACCCCTGTACATCGTCGAACAACATGTTCCTGATAGGTGGGAGGTAAGACTGGCAAAAAAGGCCGAAATCAGGGTGTCAAAAGCTCACAAGGCCCATGGCAAGCGAAAGATGTTGAGAATTGGCCATTTGGGTCATGACATGACCTGAAAAACAAGGTCATATCTCCGAAACCAAAATCACAGAAACTTGAAATTTCAGTGGACATCAAGAAAGGATAGAGGAGCAGCTATACGAAAAATCAGCCTTCTAGCTCTAAAAATGTTGAGTGCAGAGCAGAAAGACTACCTGGGGGGTGGCAACCACCCCCCCCCCCATGTGCGGGCGAGGGTTAAGTGGGGAAGGGACTAAATTAACTTTCCTCAAGTGCTCAGATATGTACTGTGCAGTGTGCAATTACACCGCTGACGTGTTAATATTTTTTGTGTGTGGTTTCAAACCTTCAAACATGTGATCTGATGTTGCTCGCATGCATGGTGGATGTCAAGGTCACCTGATGGTCAGGTCAGGTCACTGACCTTTGGTGACCTCGGTTCACTTTTTCGAGTTTTACAAGTTTCTAGGCTAGTTTTTTTTTAGCTGAACTCGAATTTATCAACCATTTCAACATTACGCAGTAGTTTTGGTGCCTTCGTAAATGCTACGAAGCTGTCAGAGGCGGTTGACGCGTTCTACGAAATACCCGTCACGACCCCTACCTGTTGACCTGACCTGACCTGACCCGACCTGGTCTAAATGCTTAAAGACATCATCTGTGATCAAAACTAACACGATATTCGTGATCAGCACCCCAGAAAACCCCATAGCAGCCACACTTAACGACTTTCAAACAGGTCCCGATTTTCCCGGCTTTTGGGTCATTGACCTGACCTGAAAGGTCGGCCGATGATCTAGGACCTAAAGTTGGATAGCATCGGCTTCCTCTCGTGACGGGCAACACGCTCGTTTTTCCTCTAAGCTCTTGCTCGATCAGGGGCCAACGTGAGGGGTCGTACCACCCCCCCCCTTGTGCCGTCGAAGGACGCAAATTGGCCTGTGCCGGCGAGGGTCAATGTGCCTGGGAGGCGTAACCGCCGCACGGGCTTGTTTCATGTGCCCTTCGGGAGAGTGAACACCGTAAAGAACTGTCTTTCTGTGCATATCCTCGGTTGTGCAATCAATTTTTGGCACAAGGCCGTCGGTGGACTTTTACACCCTTCCACGTCCTTCCGGCGTGAGGCTTTCCAGTACGCCCGAACACTGGGCAGCTATGGGATCTCTCTGTCATCATGTCCCACTTGATTCATTGGCCCAGGTTGTACTGAACTTTTAGAATATTACAGAAAATTGGATATTGTTAGGCTGGCGGCTGCTTATACATGCTTGTATGTTTTACCCAACAGAGGAACTAAGTGTGGTATGGTATGTGTTGTGAATGTCGATAAATTTTACAGCCATTGACATTGTTTGCCAACCTTCATTTAGTTAGATTGGAGATCTTACTTAGTTCCAAGCACCATAATATCAGATGTAAGTAAACACATATATCATGCATCTTAATTTGTGGTAATTTATTCAATGTATAGGTATTCCCTTAGTCACTGAATTGAGTATAGCATAGTATTTGCATGATTCACTGAGCTCAATACAGAAGAAAATTATTATTACTGGAGATTACTGGAGAAGAAAATACTGATTATTGAGGGTCTGAGTCAGCTGGGAATGTTTTGATGAGGCTGGGGGTGCTTTAAAACCCTCGCCGGCCGAGGGGGGGGGGCGGGTGCCGCCCCCCATAGGGTTTTTCGCAATAGCTCCGAACACGCTGGCGATAGAGAGCTGAAACTTGGCAATTCAGGGCTGCGGAGTCGATGGATTTTCGGCGACTCCGACTCCGACTCCGACTCCGGCTTTCAAAAACCAGCTCCGACTCCGACTCCGACTCCGGGCAGAATTGTCGACTCCGACCGACTCCAACTCCCGACTCCGACTCCGCAGACCTAGCAGGGCTGCGGAGTCGACAGATTTTCGGTGACTCCGACTCCGACTCCGGCTCGGGTTTCTACAGGGTGTTTCACTAAAAGTGTCAAAAAGCAAAAGGTCATAATGCACATAATAACAATGTTTTAAAGAAATTTGCATATCATTTCATCCGCAATTGTTGGACATTTGAATATATAAAAACGATATCACCGTCACTCAAACCTATTCACACATCTGCCCCTTCTTTGATGCACCGTTTCGGTACGTGTCCGGAGGTGACTCACAGCCCGTTTTCATCTTCAGCGTCCAGACTGTCGGCAAAGCCTTGAATTGTGCTCTTCAGCTCCCGAAGTGATGCGACTTGAGTCTTCCTCAGCTCTGCGAGAGCTACTGAGTCACTGACCAAACCAGAGGCTTAGCCTTGACAGATCGGGGCTTCGCGCTGGCCAGGGGCGGGCGGCGAGGCAGCGATTATTCGGCCCAGGAGCTTCTGGTCCAGTCAGTTCCTGTGGCTACAGCCGTTACAGTGGTTGATTTTAATAACTTGTAAGGCCCTGGCTATTTCTGATGTTGGAATTAGCTTCTTGTTATCTTCAAAGGCCCTCAAAAAGACCCTGACCTTCTCAACGGTTTCCGCCGAGAGGTGGGGCAACCCCGCCTTTTTTGGACTAAAACCGGCATCGAAGGAACCCTTTTAAACCTCTCAACAAGCCCTTTGAAACTTTAATAATCTGGAACGTAGCGAGGTGAGAGAGTAGTTGCGGTGTAATAGCCTGTTCTTGTTCTGCATAAGGAAAAATGACTAGTAACTTTGTCCTCCTGCCCTCGCTCCGTATGAGTGTAAAATATATCTTAAATGGATAAATAAATGTCCAAAAATTTGCAACAAAGCCACGTGCGCAGCCACGTGATTAGCATATTCTATATCTTAATAAGCATCACTTTTGACACTTTAGTGAAACACCTGTAAAATCGACTCCGACTCCGACTGCGACTCCGGTCACACTGTCGACTCCGACCGGCTCCGACTCCGACTCCGACTCCGCAGCCCTGCTTGGCATACCTGACCTTTGATCTAAGCCAGATCTTTTGACACCAACCGCATTTTTGGGTCAGGTAAGGTCACTGACCTATGACGTCATAAGTGAACCTCTGAACGGTCTTCAGATGTCGCAACTTCGCAACGCCCTCACTGCCAGAGGAGATGTCACAGGGAAATGAAACTTGCAGGATCCAGTATCCATTATGAGTCTCACAATTTGTATCTCAGATTTTTCCTAAAGGTCATATGAGGTCAGTCATTTTCGTGACCTCACCATTATAAGTCAATGGGGAAAAATTCAAACTGCTATTCTGGCGCCAGGAACGATCTACAACTATCCCAAGCACACAGAATCGTGATTTGATGCACTCCTTGCAAGGTTAGATGCGTCACTTTTGCAATGTTGACCTTGCATGACGTCATTTATGACGTCATCAAGGTCAATTAGTTTTTCGTCAATAACTCCTGATCAAATTGAGCTAGCGAGTCGGGGAAGCCACCAATGGACTCAAGAAGACCTGCCGAATCGAATGATATGCGACATGACCTATTTCGACCAGCTTCGTGACCTTAGGGTGCTGACCTGACCTTGACCTGAGGTCAACACCCCAAGTTGACCTGACCCGAACAAAAGTATATCATTCGACGCGCCTGAGCGAGGCGCACACGATGCTGCCAAAATCGCGGCCCTGCGGCCGTTTTTTGCGAAGTTATTCACCAAAAACTGAACCGTACCTTGGGGCACTTGACCTGACCTCAGAGGTCACCGGTTGACCTACTACGACCTTAAATCGGGTACCAATCTCTGCATCTCGTAACGGCGCCCACGCTCGTTTTTTTCCGCGACGCGCTAGCTCCACCAGGGGCGAAACGGCGAGGGGGTCGTACCCGTCCCCCCCCTCGGCCGGCGCGTATGTAGAAAACCAATAGGTCCGGCGAGGGTTAAGGAGGCAGGGGGGCTTTAGGGAGGCAGGGGGTGCTTTAGGGAGGCAGGGGTGCTAAGCTCAGGATTGGGGGTGCTTGAGCACCCACAAAGAGATTACCTAAAGTTACACTTATGGGCATGACTCCCCTGTGGTAAGAACTAAGAAGCAACATACTTACAAAATAAAGCAATGACAACTAAATTGAGGCTACTAAAACGACTCTGATCACAAAAGTAGTTACTAGGAAGGATTTCTAATCCATTTTTATTTAGTTCCTCGTTATAGGCGTAAGTGTAAGTCTGAACGGGGGGGGGGGGGGGCATACTTGTACTGATGCCCTCCCAGGCTCCTGTCGGGGGGGGGGGCATATGCCCCTAATGCCCCCCCCCCCTGGATCCGCCAGTGACAGCAGACGCCGTCAGAGAGATGGATCAATCTGTAGTCGGCCTTTGCTGAACATCCGGTCCTTGCCAGCGCTCCAGGCTGCTGCATAGGGCAAAATGAGACCGTGTGAGCTTCTGAATGGGTTAACCCTCGCCCAGTTTGAAGGGGGGCAGTATGACCCCCCTGTGGTTTTTCCTGAATAGCAAGAAAACAACGGCGCGCAGCAACACCAAGTTTTGATACCTTCCCAGGCGTCAATTTGACACCTTCACACAAAATTTCAAATCTTAGGTCACCTTTGGTCAGGAGTTATGAGGTCAAACTGGGCTCATCTTTGAGCAAAAATGAGTAAAAAAATGCAATCTTTAAACGCTCACAAAGCTACAGTTACTAAGCAATTTCAAAGTTCGTTATGGTCATGAGTAGCGAAAGAGGGCGCTACAAACTGCTATCTCTGATTTTCAAAATTTTTGTATTTTGACCCCAAAAATTAAAAAAAGCTTTTCTTTTCGAAAAACGCAAACAAATCCCAAACTTTTTTGAATTTAAAAAACCGGAACATAGGATGTGATAGCCCCTGCGCTCTTCTATCTACATAGCAATTTTTTCATCGATACCTGTTTTTGACCAAGTTATAGCGAAAAAACTGCTCAAATTGATGACGTCAAATTTTTGAACTCAATTTTTGGCAATTCCAGAGTACCTACGTAGCGCAAAACAAAGACCAGACCACCATTGAACCCCCGTGACGAGCTGCATCGAATCGATACCATTTTATGCAAAAATATCAACTTTGAAATTTGACCTTATTTGACCTGACCTTCACCAGAACATAATCTAAACTGACCCTAAAGGCTGCCTGACCCACATAATTTGACATTTGGCATATAAAATGGACCATGAAACGCGTCACATGATATTCTCATATTGTGACCCTCAGTGACCTGGCCTCTGTGACCTGACCTGGTATCAGTGACCTCAAATAGCAAAATATGTGTTTGACGAACAATACCCCATCGATGATTTTCAATGAAATGCAGTTTACTCGATTTTACAACGCATTTCTGAAATACCTGTAAACGGTGAAAATTCGAATTTGACCTCACCTGTGACGTCATCGGTTTGACCTATCACCTAGGTCAATGAAATTAGCCCCGCGTTCGATGTCTCACGGACGACGAAGATTCTACGCCGTCCGGCCAATCCCGTTCAAGGTCAGCGAGGGCTCGGCTGCGGTTATAGAACGTGATTGGCCGGACGGCATAGAATCTTCGTCGTCTGCGAGACATCGAACGCGGGGTAGGTCACAAGGTAGTTCCCTATTGGGGTCTATCCAACGCCGTTTGCTTCTTGTCGCTATGTTGCGTGGTTTCTCGAGATCTTAGGGGGCCAAATTGCCCCCCCCCCCCTCCCAACGGCGCGTTGCTCGCAGTCGGAACCCCAACGGAGCGCGGGTTAAAGGAATCTACTCTTCATATTTTAATTACACTGATAACAGTTTTACGGCAACATCGAGCTGTTACAACTATCACCAGTAAAACCCTTTTGGGCGAAAGCGAGCGAGCGAGATAGTGAGCCTGCACGTAGGGAAGGGCGAGAGGGTACTTCTAACGGGGCTTGTGCCAAGCAACCTTCTAACCGGTCGCTAGCGGTGTGCAAATTTGAACGCAATCGGCCCAGCCGTTCCTGAGATCTGAAGCGGCATTCTGTCACGTGCGCACGTGCAACGGGGTCCAAACTGACTTTTGCAACGGCACCCTACGAACTGGTCCCCCACCGTGTACCAAATGTGACGCAATCGGCCCAGCCGTTCTCGAGATCTGGAAGCGCCCCCTGCACGTGCGCACGTGCAGTAGCACCATAACCCCAAACATGGAATGCACTGCCGGTGGGTGCCTACCTGTATGCCAAGTTTTAGCGAAATCGCCCCAGTAATTACGAGTTATTGAAATGGGAACAAATTTGCACCTCTTCTTTTTGTATTTTGCACGTGCAGTGGGGGCACTCACATAATCAGAGTATCCGACCTTTGGTAGAAGGGATGCCGCTACCCTCACAAATTACCGCAAGACATCGCCCAAGCGGCTGCTGAGATATGAGCCTCCCAAATTCCTACTTTTGCAACAGTTTGAACACCCTTGACTTTCACGTGCCACGACGGTCACTGAGATGTGTCAAAGTAGTCAATTACGGGGTAGAAGGGATGGGGCTACCCAGAAAAAAGACCGCAGGCCAATCGGTCCAGCGGTTTGCTTAGATATAAGCCTCTCAAAAGAGTTACAGGCCGGGCGGGACGCTCATACCGAGATTTTCCGTTATATTGAAAAGACTTCGCTTCGCTCCGCTGCGCTCGCTCGCTCGTAAACAAAATGTAAAAACGATTTCAATGTTGATACACGAGTTCGTTGGGAAGCCGCATGCAAAATTTTATCAAAATCCGTTCATAACTTTTGAGTTAGGTATATGAACTGAAAACAAACAGTAATATTTCTGCCCCCACCCTGTATTTAGCTCCTCTAAAAATATTTTCATATAGGACAGCTAATTTCCATCTTCGGTAGAGGCTAGATATTACACGGAAGCTGATTGGCTTTATTTTATATGTCAATAAAAGATTCTCCACACACTTCCTATGTTCATCGCAAAAGCACTGACCCATTCCAGGCCCTATACCGACCCATTAATATCAATTTCATCGGAAAACTGCTCTCTCTCCATCCCACCAGCAGATAGGAATAGCCTAGCGTGAATGTGGCTTGAATGTAGAGACGCAGACAACCTCAACGGTGATGACATTGGCTTCTTAGGGTCCTCAATAATTCGCTAAGAAGCTTCTGATCGTTCTCTGTGGCGGATGTGTTCATACCTAACGGTGTGATATTTACAAAGAAACTACCAGCATCACAGAGTCGAATATTACAAATAGATATGGTATATTATTCATTAATCAAACCAGCATACAGACTACTATCCAGTATAACGCCTTTTGGGGCGACTAACGGAGCGAGCGAGAGTGGGGCCTTGCACGTGCGAAATTGCGAGGGCGTACCTCCAACTGACTTGTGCACGGCACCCTACTAACGGTCTCTAGCGATGTGCCAATTTGCGCATAATCGGCCCAGCCGTTCTCGAGATCTGGAAGCGGCACCTGCACGTGCGCACGTGCAAATGGGTCCAACTGACTTGTGCACGGACCCTACTGACTGGTCCCTAACCGTTGTACCAAATTTGAGCGTCATCGGTCCACCCGTTCTCGAGATCTGGAAACGACCCCTGCACGTGCGCACGTAGCAGCACCCCCAACTCTGGCACATGGATATGCAGTGCCTGGTGGGTGCCTACCTACATGCCAACTTTCAGCGCAGTCGGCCAAGTAGTTACCGAATATTGCAACATTACAAACGGACACCTCTTCGTTTTGCACGTGGCACGTGCATAAGGGGTCACCCACAGCATCGGGAATAGTCCAATACTTGGTAGAAGGAATGAAGCTACCCCTACAAAATTACCGCGCGTGTAAATCGGTCAAGTGGTTGCTGAGATATAAGCCTCGCAAAAGCGTCCGCACGGCCGGCCGGCCGGCCGGCCGCGCATACTCAGAAATTTTCCGTTAATCTAAGCAAGACTACGCTCGCTTCGCTCGCTCCGTAACCAAAGCATAACCTGCGTGTGTAAGAGTAACGATTGGGAAACGTTACATCCTGCCGCATTCTACCTTACGGAGCGATAACTGTGTGCGCATTCCCATTTACTCAACACAACAGTCCATATCTTGAAAAGATGATTCAGTCTACGAAGCACATGTGAGTACTGAGTATTAATGTTTGGCCACTTAATACGCCCTGTCGTGACCTGGTCATCGTTACAGCCCACCGAGTTAGAACGCTAAGGTACCTGAACAGTGAAACCTAACTGATGAAAAAGTGCAGAGCTCGCAATCTCCCTGACACGAAAAAAAAGACATCACACCGTCAACCACGCGAGTCATACGAGTTCTTTACGCTGTAACAGTATAGTTTTCAGCGCTAACAATCTGAATATGCACATTCGCAAACGGTCCATTTTTCAAAACTCCGCCGCCAGCCCTGGAAGACCATTTTTTGCAATCCATTCCGCTGCAGAGGATATTGCTGAGTGACATCGATCCGATTACG
>NW_024883358.1:0-101486 GCF_019059575.1 Amphibalanus amphitrite
AATTGAATATTATGTACTTCTTCGTACCCACTGAACTGTAATTAAAACACACCTCCGTCTATACCATCGCACTAGCGCACTTTCATAGTGCCCAGCCTAGCAAATCTAGACGGAAAGTAGAAATGTTTTAGTGTGTATAATCCCCGGGCTGACATCACTGATGATATATTTTAAAATGAGCCAGCTCCAGTGGCCCACTCGGCTTTCTGTGAGACCGGGAAGTCGAACGAGAGCCGAGCGCTCTTCAGTTCTGATGCAGCCATTTTGCCTGTGACACAGGACAGTTTCACACGGTATTTTCCAGTGGACTGGACAGAGAATAAATCGCCCTCACTCGGTGCCACGGCCCAAATATGTCGCGCTGAACTTCTGAAATGCGCAGCCCAGAGAGGATTTTAAGTCTGCAGCTGTGCGACAGAGAAGAAATGTATGGCTATTCTCATTAGTATTGGTGCCCTATGTTTAGCATGGCATTAGCGCTAAGTGACACGGTATTTGCTTAATTCTTTTAATGTATCGCATACATTGAAGAAAATGGAGCATCTACTTCGTTGAGAAAATGTTGTAAATTATGTTCTCACTGATTCAGCCTAGTGTTCAGATCCGGGAAGCAGAATTTCATTATTGCTTGGCTAGATAAGCGGAGGGACTTTTTCAGCATTCCCTGGAGCGGGTTAGTGAGCATGTTTACCGTAGAGGCACACTCTACCGAGCACATAAAAAGGTACAGAGAATAAGTTGCACCTTTAATTGAGATGGAATGGAAGTAAATTCATTCAATAAGCTAGAAGCGCCTTTACGTGCATCCAATTTCAAAACATAAGGGCAACAATCATCGTTCCATCGGTTACACACCACGATGTGTTCTGATTGCCCGAACCATCGACTTTTTGCCAGCCACTCCAAGTATTACCTGTCGAGTGCCGTAAAATTTCGGTCGTAAAAGCCCCATCACCTCAATACGGCCTTTTACAGCCAACCTGCTGCTCGTGGGCACTGCACTCTGCCTCGATCACTCCGAGCTCTACCTATAGGGACACCTGGGCTCTACTCTGCGCTCTGCCTATACATCACTGCGAGCTCTACCTATAAGGACACTCGGAGCTCCACCTTTAGAGATACCTACTCCAAGCTCAGCCCATATAACTCAGAGACCCACATACGGCGACATTCAGGCTCTATCCCAGAGTTACTACGTTCCCGATAATTTGTTACATTATTATCATTAATGTTGGATATAGGCAAAATGTCTTACTGCACATGGGGGCTAAATCGTCGAATTTAACCCTCGCCGGCCGAGGGGAGGGGGCGGGTGCCGCCGCCCCCCCCCCCCTAGGGTTTTTTCGAGATAGCTCCGAACACGCTGGAGATAGAGAGCTGAAACTTGGCATACCTGACCTTTAATCCAAGCCGGATCTTTTGACACCAACCGCGTTTTTGGGTCAGTATGACGTCATAAGTGAACCTCTGCACGGTCTTCAGAGATGCGCAACTTCGCAACGCCCTCACTGCCAGAGGAGATGTCACAGGGAAATGAAACTTGCAGGATCTAGTATCCATTATGAGTCTCACAACTTGTATATCTCGGATTTTTTCCTAAAGGTCATATGAGGTCAGGTCATTTTCGTGACCTCACCTAAGTCAATGGGGAAAATGGAAACTGCTATTCTGGCGCCGGGAACGATCTCCAACTATCTCAAGCACACAGAATCGTGATTTGATGCACTCCTTGCAAGGTTAGATGCGTCACTTTTGTAATGTTGACCTTGCGTGACGTCATTTATGACGTCATCAAGGTCATATTAGTTTTTCGTCAATAACTCTTGATCAAATTGAGCTAGCGACTCGGGAAAGCCACCAATGGACTCAGGAAGACCTGCCGAATCGTATGATATGCGACATGACCTCTTTCGACCAACTTCGTGACCTGGGGGTGCTGACCTGACCTTGACCTGAGGTCAACACCCCAAGTTGAACTGACCCGGACAAAAAGTATATCATTCGACGCGCCTGAACGAGGCGAACACGATGCTGCCAAAATCGCGGCTCTGCGGCCGTTTTTTGCGAAGTTATTCACCAAAAACTGAACCGCCCCTTGGGGCACTTGACCTGACCTCAGAGGTCACCGGTTGACCTAGGACCTTAAAATCGGGTACCAATCTCTGCGTCTCGTAACGGCGCGCACGCTCGTTTTTTCCGCGACGCGCTAGCTCCACCAGGGGCGAAACGGCGAGGGGGGTCGTACCCGCCCCCCCCCCCCTCGGCCGGCGCGTATGTAGAAAACCAATAGGTCTGGCGAGGGTTAAACGGAAATGTATGTCAGCAAGATTGTTTCACTTTAACCCGACTTTCAGGTTTATTGTCACATCCAACGAATATAAGGAATATAAGGTAGGCAGATATTCGCATGTGTTTACATGTGCCCATTCAAGCTTGAAGTTCCGAGCCAGTTGCGCTTTGAGACCTTTCAACCAGTCAATAGATACAATTTCAGCAATTGCACACTAAGCAGACAAGGTTGAGTCGATTGAAAGCACAACAATTCAGCTTAATTAGTTGCCTACGGGAAATCTTTCCATTTAACTACATAAATCAATAAATCAGACCAAGACGAACTGCACCCAAACACTTTACACTCAGCCTCACTCGATACGGATCTAGCTTCTCAGCAATTCAACTTGCGCAGCACACTCAACCTCATTCACTCTACACTCAACCCCACTCACTACACACCCAGCCCTGCACTTACATCACACTTCACACCCAACCCAGTCTAATCCTCACGCACAATCCCGACCTCTGCGATAGCCTCCCCTCCCCTCCCTCCCTCATCCCCACCGCAAAGTTGGCAGTGTCGTTAGTTGTGCCTGTCCCAAGTTGGGCCATCCGTCGTCACCAGAGAGGTCTGATGTCGACGCGCCAGTCGGGCGAACCGACGCGTCGCCGCCGACGCTGTGAGGTGGGACGGACGTCGGTTGTGTGTTAGGTAGTCAGTGATCGTGGGTACTGCCGGGTGGCGACAGGGAGACAGGATTATCAGGAAGTAGCTGAGGCTGTTAAAGAGTTCTGGGGAAACTGCACCTTAAACCTCATTAACCCATATATGCATGAATTAATTTTTTGTCGAGTATTTGTATGAAACTTTCTAGCATTGTTAAACAACATGTTACTAAGCTGCTGACATCAACTGTTTTGTTTTTACATTTAGTGCTTGCCTGATATGCTCGTTCAAAGTGACGTACAAAAATGTACGTCTATGCCAGGTGTCAACAAGACAATTGTGACGTCTGCCGCCGCCGTCCTAAAATAATACATCCGATATCCCTAATACAATGCTAACGTCTTTCGTACTTCAGAAGCAATGTATGAGGGATGGGTTGGGGTGGGGATGGGGTTGTGGAGGGGGTAGGGTGACGTCATGTCATCGTTAACCTGGGCGAGGGGAATAACTTGTGTTGTATGGTCAAATATGATGTATGATATGTTGTGTTGCATTACAGACCCTTGGAAATGGTTGTTACAATTCATACGTTGAATTAGGAAATAGATGTAGATCATGTATGATGAAAATAAGGAAATTTGCAAAACACAACTCAATTATGTCAAGTTTTACCGTCTATCGAAAACTTGTCTTATGTACATAATAGTCAACATAGTAGACCTATAAAAAGAGCACGTTGTCAATGGCGATCAGGAGGCGTTCTGCTGCTGGCCACCGACGCGGTGACCCTGTGCTCCCCTGTGGCAGTCACAGTCCGGCGCACGGCGCGCTCCATGCTGACTACCTGACTGCAGAGCTTCTTGAGGAGACAGAAGATGTAGCTGTTCCGCTGGGGGCCTTCGCCCAGGACGTCTGCCTCGTCCACGCAGCTGACGCGTCGGTCGTCGTAATGGCACCACCTGTCCCGTCCCACACTGTACACGTCAGACACTGTCCCGAGCGCGTGGCCCCGCTGTAATGACTAAAGACGGCCATCAGCCGGACGTAAAGTCGCCGGCATGGTCAACGGAGCAGAGCGACTGGTCGCCATCGACTTGGAACTCGGAGAGGTGCGTCTGTCCAGGGGCGTCGGCCGGCTCTTCCTTCCCCAGTGACGGCATGATGGCCTCTTGGAACTCGTGATCCTCGACCACGTCCATCCAGCGGATAACAGTGTAGCGGGTTTTCGCGGCGTTGCGGGGCTAACCGGGCAGTGTCTTTCGGGAGTGAGATGAGAGCAAGCTAACCGGACAGTGTCTTTCGTTATTGAGAGCTCCGTCGGCGCGCTCCTAGAAGCCCTCCTCTGTGTCCAGCCCCTCGCGAACCCGTTCCGACTCAGACTCTACCTCGGGGCGATCAATCATCGGAAACACATAGGCCAGGGTTAGGGAATGGGAGATAATGATAAATGTTAATCAATTACCCTCGATCATATTGGTAGAGAAAATCAACTCTATTTAACAAAAAGTCCCACTCTCAAACAACAGCGCCCTTCCTAGCTTGAGGGTCATCTCCCACCAGATATATGTATCAATCATTCGTCCATTTATCCATCCCCTTACAACCATGTCATTCGTCCACTTATACCTCGTAATTTACCAGAGTTGACCATCTCCGGTCCCTCCCCTTTTTCCTAACTTCCCCCGGTGGTGCTAGGGCGCGCGCAAAGTCGTTATCGAGTCATTGGCCTTAAATGTCATTTAACCGTTATCCCTTCATAACCACAATGTTCCGTACATCAGACAAACGCTTCATAATGCTCACGCTACACAATTAGAGATACGACCCACCACATATTTCGGCACTCGACCTTCGCGTTACGTGACTTATTGCGGTCCGTCCCATCACCATGTCGAACTACCTACACAAAAAAAAAAAAATGTCTTCGGCCAGCGGTTCCGAGACTACGGCTCGCAGGGCACTGTGTAGTCCGGTTTCCGCGGGGGACTTATTTGAAATTTGAGACCGGGGCTGGGTAACTAAGGTCCGTCCGGGCTGCCTGCGTCGTCTCCGTATAGCCGCGGTTTTCGGGCCAGCCCCCGACCGAAAGGGGTTAGTCGTTCGTCGGCTTTACACGAATCCATGACTACCAGTTTATGCCAAATTGCCTATAATAAAACGAAAACTAAGCGTACCACGGCCCGCAATGGGCTTATCTAAAATTTGAAACCGGGCTGGGTAACTAGGTCCGTCCGGGCTGCCTGCATCGTCTCCGTATAGCCACGGCTTTTGGAACAGCACCGGCGACCGAACGGGTAAGCCTCCGTTGGCTTCACACAATCCACGACTACCAGCGTTATAGGTGCCCGAAGCCCTATCTATCCGTTGCTGGTAGTTAAGCTGTCGTCACAGACCTAACCGAAATGACCGCTGCACGGCCGGAGTAAATCGACTGACAGCGGGGTGGCCAGTACCGACTTACCGCGATCACCCGACTCGCATGCTTTGGTATTTAACCCTCGTCCTGCAGCATCACACGTTTCTTCGCGGGACATTACTTAACCGGCGGCATACGTCTCCTCGCTGGGACGCCTGGGGTCCTAACCATCTCCGAAACTACCTACGTCACTTATCGAATGTCATCCTGCGCTGATCACTCAATGGACCGATAGCGGACCTAACCTATCTTTTAAAACCGGGCGGGGTCACTAGGTCCCTCCGGGCTGCCTGCATCGTCTCCGTATAGCCACGGCTTTATGGGGCCCGCGCCGGCAACCGAACGGATTAGCCTTCGTCGGCTATGCACTCATCCTCAATAATCGATCCTCAACTCGCTCTCATCCTTTCTCTTCACTTCGCGACTTATTGCACGTATCCAGGGCTTACCCAAGCGAGGCCTACTATTTAAGTGGGGTCTATCCGAGCTGAGCTTCATTTAGGAATTCCGATTCCTCTCCGTGTACAGTCTTCTTCCATTTCACTCGCTTCTCATCTCCCTCCTAACCCATGGCCGCGTCGGTGGACTTTCCACGCACAGGGGCGTGACGTGCATCATCTATCTCCCCGGTTCCGTCCCTTGCAGTGTCCCCAGTGTCCATGTGGGGTAAAGTTACAAATATTTCGTGTGCGGCAAGGTCTATGTGTGCTCCTTATATTCGGACCGCTGGATAGGGTAGAGCGCCAGGAAATCCGCTGGCGAGGGCACTTGGGAGTCAACCGGAGAAGCTCCAGTATCGGTTGGGCTAGGGAGGTCCCGTATGTGTTGTGTATAATCGCTGTCATTTGGACCGTGGGATAATTTGGGGAGGATGGAGTGCCAGGAAATCCACTGGCAAGGGCACTTAGGAGTCAACCGGAGAAGCTCCAGTATCGGTTAGGCTAGGGAGGTCCTGTATGTGTTGTGTGTAATCGCTATTGTTTGGACCGTGGGATAATTTGGGGAGGATGGAGTGCCAGGAAATCCACTGGCAAGGGCACTTAGGAGTCAACCGGAGAAGCTCCAGTATCGGTTAGGCTAGGGAGGTCCTGTGTGTATTGTGTGTAATCGCTATTGTTTGGACCGTGGGATAATTTGGGGAGGATGGAGTGCCAGGAAATCCACTGGCAAGGGCACTTAGGAGTCAACCGGAGAAGCTCCAGTATCGGCTAGGCTAGGGAGGTCCTGTGTGTGTTGTGTATAATCGCTATTGTTGGACCGTGGGATAATTTGGGGAGGATGGAGTGCCAGGAAATCCACTGGCAAGGGCACTTAGGAGTCAACCGGAGAAGCTCCAGTATCGGCTAGGCTAGGGAGGTCCTGTGGGTGTTGTGTGTAATCGCTATTGTTTGGACCGTGGGATAATTTGGGGAGGATGGAGTGCCAGGAAATCCACTGGCAAGGGCACTTAGGAGTCAACCGGAGAAGCTCCAGTATCGGCTAGGCTAGGGAGGTCCTGTGTGTGTGTTGTGTATAATCGCTATTGTTGGACCGTGGGATAATTTGGGGAGGATGGAGTGCCAGGAAATCCACTGGCAAGGGCACTTAGGAGTCAACCGGAGAAGCTCCAGTATCGGTTAGGCTAGGGAGGCCCTGCATGTGTTGTGTATAATCGCTTTGTGCACTGTGTAAACTCAACAGATAAAGAGAACTGATCGTTGTAAATTACTCTGGCCGGACACCTTGGAAACGACCTCTTTCCTGACTGTGGGTTAGCATATGGCCTTTTATGCTCCATCCTCCGATCCCTGCCCCTTCAGCACTACTCACACTCGTATTTCAATATTTACAAGTCCCATTTATTTACATACTCCGACGCAACACCTTAAATTCCCTTACAAGTCAAATTTAAAGGAAACATTCTGGGCCCAGGCCGCCCATCAACTGAGCCCCACAAGCCGCGCGGTGCGGTACACAGTCGCCCGTCCCTTTCCCGACTCCCCACGGTGCATAATCCCCTCCGTCCGCCTTAATCACCACGGGGCGCCGGACGAGGGTCCACGTCGGCACGCGTCTCGCACCACGCGCACATTTACATAATTGACCGAAATCGAATTGTTAATTAAGCTACCTAGACTGAAATGTCCCCAAAAATAAATTGAACTACCTAAACTGAATGGCCTAAAATATTGCGGACGACACCTAAGAAGGGGAATATAATGTGGCTCACACAGCAGTAACGGGGGGGGGGGGTTACTTGAAGGATTTAGGGACTAGGTGCGCACCCGTGTTCACCGCGTGACCTTACTTGAGATGGAGTCGCTGACATGATGGTCGTGTCCGTCCAGCGCCCGGCCCGGCGGCCAGAGCCGCCGCCGGCGCCGTGATGCCAGCCGCTGGTGTCTCGTGGGCTGTCCGCGATGTCAGACGAGAGACGTGGGCCGAGAGTGCCACCGGCGCGGGATGCGTCGTCCGAGAGAGAGCCAGAGAGCGCGGAATGCGTCGTCCGAGAGAGCTTTTCAGTTCCGTTTCATCAACTTATACTTATGATGACGTCATACTTCAGAGGGCCGGGCAGCATCACCTTGTCCAATCTCCGTCCTCCATTCTCAGAAGCTGCACTCGGCTCCGCCCTCGAAAGTTCGTGATTTGCTGACAAAGTTCGGTTCCCCTCCGGCCATGGCAGTCGCACCCTTTCACGCAGCGACCGGGTGGAATTCGCCGCCGGCGCTCACGGCGCCTGAGGCGCCAGGTGGCGGGCCTGGCCCTCTGCTCCCCTTGTTTTGAAGTCAGGTCCGGCCAGATGTCCTATATTTTGTCGTTGGCGACCGAGTTCCATTTCATCCTGTTTTCGTACAACCCGGGTCGGTCTCCGCTCCCCTTTCTTGTTTTGGTTCAAATCAGGGCCGGTCTGCACTCCCCTCTCCTTGTTCTCTGGCGGGGTGCCGAGCGTGGGACAGAGTCTTGTTTTCCAAAGGCTAAACTGATTAATGGCTCGAGGCTGGCAGAATGACGCGTTTCGGTATGCTATTTGTTGGCTTCAGATCCGGGTTCTCATGAAGTGGGGTCAGGTGGTCATCTATAGAGGACTCCTGTTTGTCAGAGCCTACTGCGCCGTCTGTGTGGACGCCAGCTGGGATGGAGAGAGGGTATCACAGCCGATTTAGCCGGCTGACCGTGTCTGTGCGGCGCTCGCAGATGGCCGTGTTTCAGCTTGTGGCACAGCTTGCAGTTCAGCATGAAAGATGAAAAAAATGCAACGCATCTGCGTTACATTTTCAGACCTCTTTTTATAGTCGCGCCCCGCGACTAAACGTTTGAGAGCCCGCTTCTGCCGTGCTATTTGGTGCCGTTTCGTCGTTTTTCTTGGTGACTTCTGTGACGAGAGCGGGTGGCCGTCTTCTAAAGGATTGGTAGCTATTTCAACAGGAGTGTTATAGGTAACTCGAGAATCAATTTTAAGTGACGGGCGAGCGGGCTTAGTATATTTTTTTTTCGGCTACAGGTTTACTAACTAAATTTATGTGGCTCACATCTAGCGAACCCTAACCTTGAGTGCAATCCCGTGATCCAAAGTTAGAGTAATCACACCGAGGATGCCATTTTAACCCAATTTTTAAGAGATTGTACCCATCCTATACCAAAAAGGTGCAGTGACCTATGTGTGACCCGTTGGACTGACCCGCTCTGGAGAGAACTGACAGGAGACCGGCAACCGTCCACGAGCCGTTCTCCGCGACGGAAAACCCCGTTACAAAGCAGGCAGTCATGTGTGTTGCCGAATCCGATGTATATAATGAAGATACGACTGAGCGCCGAAAACCCGCTACAACAGCCGCACTGCAGCCGTTGTTGGCAGTCGTAAATGCTTCGATGGTCTGATTGGACTTCTTCTTGAAGGCGTTGATGTCGGTGAACTTGTTCGCCTTCAGAAGGCGATTCCCTCACATGGTACCCGTGCCATGGAACTGGCGCTTCTGGATCTCTGCTGCAAAACCGATCATCAGGGTCAAGCTTGGTGCTGCTTTGGAAGTGACATACATCCATAACCATCCCGAACCGGTTGAGCCGGTGGGTGCGACCAGTTACGGGCTCAGTTACGTCTTTACGGCTCAGTTACGTCAGTTACGGCTCAGACCAGTTACGTCAGGCGGGCTGGGTCAGCATTCTCTTCGTCGATAGAGTCTCCGTTTGTGTCGACGCGAACTTCCGGCGGCTCTAGGACGACGACCGTGACATCGGCGACTCGACTTCGCTCCTCGATGCCATCCAGACAGGGCTGCGGAGTCGGAGTCGGAGTCGAAGTCGGTCGGAGTCGACAATTCTGACCGGAGTCGGAGTCGGAGTCGATTTTGGAAACCGGAGCCGGAGTCGGAGTCAGAATCACCGACAAACCCATTGACTCCGCTGACCTGGCAGGGCTGCTGAGTCGGGAGTCGGAGTTGGAGTCGGTCGGAGTCGATAGTTCTACCCGGAGTCGGAGTCGGAGTCGGAGTCGGAGACACTGAAAATCCATCGACTCCCGCAGCCCTGATCCAGAACATCGTTGAGGCTCACATTTGCCATCAAACCAAAGCATAAACGTGTTTGATGTTTGGGAAACAAAATGTAACGGATATGCATAGACGTACATTATTGTACGTGCGTTTTTGTGAAACGTACTATTTTTGGATTTGCTTGGTAAGCAAAATTAGCATTATAATGACACCACTCATGAAGTTAGGGTCATGCTTGAGCAGATTGCTGGCAACGAAAGCTAATCCGGGAAAAGCACTTAACTATAATTAAGAACACTTGGCTCACCTTGGGTCGAGCGTCTGAACGGGTGAAAATCTTCCCGTTGCGGCATCAACAAACCGAATGCCTCAAACTCAACACTGAATGCATTGGAACCGTGTTTTTGGTATTCACCTGATGGCTAACAATGTAAATGATTTAGAACGACCGCGTTTGATGGCTCATTAGCTCTATTTCTATAAAGATGGCACACATTGGTCAACTCAAATTGACGTACATTTATGTACGTCTATGCATATGGGTTAAGGGTGGGCAGTATCAAATTCCATGTACTATATAGCTGAACTTAGAACCCGGTGGTAGGGTCACAATTGGGGGGATAGTCTGCTTGACCACGTAAGAATTGGTAACCATCTGTGGCTTACACCACCAAGCGGATTTGAATGAATTGAATGAATTGGTGTCCATTCATTCACGCACTGGTGGCGTAAAGGAACATCGTTAAATCGCTCTGACGACATCGGTCCCTCTGCGGCGCCCTGATCTCATATGTAACCCTTTGTAAGCACCGCCTTGACTTCATTTGTACTCCCTTTCTGCGGTTTACATCTCATCAGTACCCCTTCGCGCCTTCCGGAAGCAGTCTATCGCTATGCGCAGCACCGCAGCAGCATGCATCTTTTATCAAACCCCGCTGCGTCCATCCTCACCGCTTCTGGCGGCGCGACTCCCATCCTTCTGTAGGCAGGGTCGGTAATATACCAGGCGCCGTGCCGGCAGCGACGGTCATCGGGACCGTCCGGCCGCTCCGGCGCGTCAATTGGACCCTCTGAATAGTTCAAAGGCGCCGGGACGCGGCCCGATGACGGATGTCACCCGTAACGACCCGGGAGGCCGACGCGGTGCCGACTTATCGTCCCAGTTTGTTCGTGTACTTCTGGTCCGGGGGAGGTCACGACTCACGACCCACCGAGGTCACGACCTGACGTAGTCAGCTGACAGGTCACGACCCGACACTGCAGTCAGTTGACTAGTTGCAGTAACCGCGATTCATGAAATTACGATAGCGATT
Source organism: Amphibalanus amphitrite (assembly GCF_019059575.1). Taxonomy (NCBI): domain Eukaryota; kingdom Metazoa; phylum Arthropoda; class Thecostraca; order Balanomorpha; family Balanidae; genus Amphibalanus; species Amphibalanus amphitrite. Next base: position 11,146 of record NW_024883358.1, read on the forward strand.
TAGTGCATGCTGATTGCTTATCACTGCCTTGAACTGGCGCTATCAAGTTCAGCTGCTCAGTGCTGTCTGATAGGTCAGAGAAGCGGGTACTTCATGTAGATTGCCGTGACCATTCAACAACCTGGCATTAAAAGATTTATTCTGCAGAGTTAGAACATTTCTAAAATGAAATAATACTAAATGATTCTAATTGATTTTCAGAAATTTGAAAAGTTAGATAATGATATCCTGGTCGTGAAACTTCTATCCATATTAGCTTCCTCACCGAACTCAAAGGGGCGCCAAAACAGTATCAGACAAGTGGAGTCCGACAGAATTGTTTCTCAAGTACGGGACAAAAGGAATGACAAACTTATTATTAGAGTGTTGCGCATGATGACAAAACAATTAGGGTATTCATTTTAGGTCATTCCACTGCACCAAATCAATATAACCCGTCCTACCTTTTCATTCAGGTTCTGTTGTCCATCAGAATACCTTGCAGTGGAGAGAAAGGTACCGAGATTGACTGAATGCGGCTTCCAAATAAGCCACAAACGACGAGAATCGTTTCTCTCGTGCGAGTTTAATTCCGTGGCGCTCCGCGAAAAGACTTTGGACACTTTTTCGCTGTCTCATCAACAATTTGGTAACTTCCTTGGACGCTGATACGAATGAGCGCAGCCACGCTTCGGCGAATACTAGCTGAGTTGCGAAAACCCAGATTTCTGAATGATGAAACCGGTCTTCAGTGGCTGCTCGCTTCCTTTTATAGAAAAACAGGCGAGCCTCGTGGCACTGGAAAAAGACGTTTGCTCTATTCGTGTTTGAGTCATTTGTGGACATGAGATAAGAGTATCTAATGGTCTTGCAGCAGTTGTATTGAAAATATATCGATGATCGAAGATACGGGCTTTCTGTGAATCGCAATATTTATAATGGCCTGTTCTTTAGAATTAGATCATGAGAAAGCTTTCGACTTCTAAACCAGGTTAGGTGATAGATCATGTATGTATGTACCTACGGGCGCAATTTATTGGTGTAGAGGACGTATGCATAAAGAAAGTACCTGTATAATGTAGCATTACTTACACATTCGTTATTTTCCGATAGGCTTAGTCTTTACTTTTCCTAGTGAATACCAAGTGAATACGACGTCTCTGCTCAATGTTATGACGCCTATGTGCATGCGCCTTCCCTCCTCTTACTTCTCAGTATCCATCTATAACTTAAACTCAAGTGTAAGGGCGGGGGCGAGGCATTAACTCTTCCATCGACCTGAGGCAGCGTCTGGTTTTAGGGTCAATTCAAGGGATTAGCCGGGCCTGCGGCGGCAGGAGAACATTGCTGTACGGCTGAAGGAGGTCGTACGGTGTCCTTAACTGCATCCCTTCGCTATCACATTTTCATACCGCAACAGATAAGTGCCTATTATGCTACCCTGAGGATAGTGCGTAGAAATATGTGTGTGTTAGACGAGCAACCGCGATTATCAAGAAGAGGATGCAAGTCAGAAATAACCTGAGTATGGCTTCAATGCTGATACACTAGCACACTGCACAAGTGCATACATTAATCAACATTATACATGGAATCATGTTTATATTACCCACGAATGAAGTTTTCCGTTTCTTTGTTAATTGTGAACATATTTGTAACATTTCAAAAATGACTTCATGCAAAACAAACTGACTGGAGCCCCTGTAGCATACAAACAATCAACACACAGGAAACGCCCAACGCGTGAGATTTACACAGTCACATAGACGTGATTGATTAGCTCGTAGCACCAAATACATGAGCTTCATGACATAACTTAATGACGTTACTCAATGTAGCTTCAGGACATAACTTGCAAATCAGCTCGAACCTAATGTGAACGAAGAACCGGCTTATGATCGTTTGTTTTGGGTCACCTAGAACACTATCGGATCTGCAACCGCTTATCTCCGGCCCCACACGTCAGTACGACCATGTCTGTGGTGGTGTGTTCCAGGAAATTGGTCCCTTGGCGGCGGGTCTGGCGACAACACCTGTGCCCGGCTGCCAGCCGCCCCTCGTGCTTTGCGCGATGCACAGGACTGAGCGACAACTTCCGCTGCGCTCAGCCAGCATTCGGCAATGAGCTATGTTTGTTAAATACGATATAGAAATGTGAAAAGAAAAAAGCTAAAAGCAAGCAAAATCCATTTCAGAACTCTAATTTTTGGTATTATTCACGATTGAAATAATAACGGATGCTGCCGAAGAAAATATATCTTGTAGGAGCGGCATTACCATGATCCTGGTTGAATGCTTTATATCAATCACCTTAGATAAATTTCAAGAATAAGAAAAATAATGAAACCAACAAGTCGCTTAACCATGATGCATCCCGCAGTCTAGACGTCTGGATCGAGGGATACATCGACCACCGTGTCTGCTTTGAGTGGTCAACAGTCAGGCATCAGACATGGCCTGATACATTGTCTGGGCTTACAACTACCCTCAGAAAGATAAATGTGGCAAATAGGGGTATGAAGAAAGGACCAGACGCCTTCCTCCGTCTACTTACCCATGCATTCTACAAGAAAGATAAAAAGAACGTGGTCCACACGGAGAAAAACGCTGTTTTTAGTGGCCTAGTGGGTAGAATGTTCGCCTATGTTATTGCAATCATGTTCACGTCTTACATGGCACATACATTGAAACATCAGCACGTTATCAACGCTAGGAAAGCAACTATGTTTTATGATGCCTTTATTCTCTAGAAAATTCACCACCATTGCATCGTTGAGCCTCAACCTTCCGGCAGCCAAGCCAAGCCACTTGAGCAAACTGCCCTCCCAGCAAAGTTAGCGCAATGCCGTTAGCTCGTGTCCGATATGGTATCAGCAGTGGAGTTTGCCTGACGAGTCTGTTGATATTGTCAGTCACTTTGTACCCAGCTGAGGCGGCGATAACTGCGGACCTTGCGACGGGGATGCAGTGTAGTGAGTAGTGACAGTCGTTCGACCACCGCGACGCGGACAAGGTGACCTGTCAGCGTGCAGTGCAGCCTGTCATACCTGTGAGCCGGGGTTGAGGTGACCGTGACTGCGTCGGGTGCTGACTGCCCCCTGTCTGTCAGGTGCCGACCTGCTAACTGACGTCAGACGGCTTCTGATATTTTGCGATGTGACACGTGTCTGTGCGATACTCGTCAGTGAGGGGATCACTCACGGCAGTGCCTCGTCAGGCGTGATAGTGAGCGTGATACGTGCTTTCAGTGAGGGGGTGATCCGTAAACGCATGTGACGAGTGACTCGGCAGATAAAATCCCTCGGGTATGGCGGAGGCCAATGTGAGCAAGAACAACCCACCTATGGAGGACATTTGGAGGGTAGAAATTGGCCAAATCATCATCCGGTTTCGTACCAACAAACCCAAAGGGGCGCTGTGCGTTTGGCAAAACCTAGTGTCTCAGCTATCAACTCTCCTGAACGGATGTTTCGAGACTGAGGCTCTAGTGCTATGGAAGATGCTCCTTAACGCGATCCCAGAGCTTCTAAGGACGAGCCATATCGCAGAAACCCAGACTTTGTGGAGGTCTCTCACAGAAACGGTACTGGAAATAAGAGCAGTGGGATATTCACAGACAGCGAGTGCGATGTGGAAGACGCTGTTAGCCATGGCACCAAAGCTGCTCGCAGAATTTCCAAACGGTGTCACAGAGCTGATGTGGACTGAAGTGTGTCAAACAGCAGCCGAAATGGAGTCTGGTGCTTCCGATCCGGAGAGAACGCCACTTCCTGCATCGCCGTCACCGTCACCGCTGCCTTTACCAACAGCGTCACCAGCGCTAACATCGTCACCAGTGCAACCACCGCCCCCGCTACCGTCACGGTCGCGGTCACCTTTACCGACCTTGTCAATACCAGAACCAGGGCCACCAGCAGGACTGTCACCAGGGTCTTCACCAAAGCGCCTGTCACCAATACCTTCACCAAAACGTCCGTCACCAGCACCTTCACCAACCCGATCTTCACCAGGTGATCCGAGGCAGAGTCGCTTTGATCCGAGGCGGACACCGTTACCGCCACCACCAGTACAGCAGCTACCATCAGCACAAGCACCAGTAACGTCGGCACCATCACCAGCACTGACACAATCAACGTCACCATCGCCGTCACCATCACCAACAACAGCTCAGTACCTTCCACCCAAACCACGTCCAATATCACAGTCTGGTTTGCAAGAAACTCAGCACTCAAAGCCGCCCAAACCGAAAGTGAAACCTAAACCTCTGCTCGCTAATCGAAAAACTTTTACAGCTCCATCACTTGCCCCATCAATACAACCAGCGCCAAGACCCGTTGTGAAGCAGCAACCTCTAGTGGTGACCCAGTCGGGTGACCAGGTGTCGACGACTGACTCCGAGTGGGATCAGGGGATGCAGCAGGTCCTCACGGAGCTCAGTCACAGGGGTATCGGAGATCTCCAGAGAGGACGGCGGACCGGCAGGATGGGGAACGTGCGCCCCAAGTCGTGCCAAAACCCCACAGGTAAGACGGGCGGGTGCGGCGACCAGCGAGTTACGCAGGTGTGGGTGCTCTAAGGCGTTCAGCGACTCGCTGAATGGGGAGCTAGCTGGGGTATCTAAAGAGGGGTTCAGTATCGGGCTTCATTGCCGATTAAGGTTCAAAGCTGATGAGAAGAGACTTTAAAAACTGCTCGGCGAAAAACGTAAGCCCATAACAAATGAAATGTCCAACTGGGCTTGGTTGGTTACTGTCACTCTTTTCTTTGAACCATTTTTCGCATATATGTACATTCAGCGCAGGATATTGTTTCTTACCAAATCAACCTGTCTATCTAAAATTCACAGATACCCGGAGGCTTTCGGCACCTTTCGAAAAGCTTTTCAGTGCGCTGACTCCATCGGGACTGCAAGATCTGCAAGGTCATGACCTCACCTGCCAGAGCTGCCCCGCTACGGCGACAGACAACATAGAGGACGAGCCCGGCTGGGTCATGGTGCCTCGCAGTCTCCCGCAGTCACAGGCGGTAGGTACTTGGGACTCGTCACAGAGGGGCCCTTTCCTGAGCGATACGATCTTTGTATGTATTGATCTCTGTATGATGATTTGTGAGGTGTACGATCTTATTATCAATCTGCGGCATACTGCAGTGATACTGAACTTTGAAAGTTATTCGGAGAACGGAAACTGACTAAGCCGTAAGCGTACGTATATTCATTGTTCCCCGTGTCTTAACTTTATTTTACAAAGGCACCCAGGTCCCTAGCCCCTGACGGAGTCTCCAAGCCTTGACATGCAGGTAATAAACTGACTTCTCTCTATCTTATCAGTCAGATTAATTGGGTCTCCGGGCACCTCAGGGCTAAGTGCAACACATCAAGTGTTACACCAGTATTGATATCATATATCATATATTTCGGACAACACCCATAAAATGAATGAAAAGATTTAAGAACCAAGGCCTAATGGGTTGATAAGGGAGTGTCTGATTACACAGAGGAGTTTGCCGGCTGTATGCAAGTGTATCTAGGGGTTAGAAACTTGCAGGCTAGGTGTTAGGTAGGTACCCTTATCATGTAGATTGGTGGTGGTGGAACGATTAGTCCGTGAGTTGCTTGCTTAAACCATGCTAAATTAAGATAGGTACCTAAGGCAAATGTAACCGCGCATGTATTTTGCTCGGACACCCTAACCCGATCGAAAATCCCAAAAACTTATACGCTGTCTAAATTTAGCTGAAGACGCAAGTAGGAGCCTCTGCGTTGTTTCGTGATACAGCAGGAAATTCGGTTACGGAACCCCTGCAGCGGGGAATTTGGCAGCGGAAATCCCGTGCGCTATCGGTAGTCAGCTGGCGGCTGCAGTGACCCTGAGGTCGGACCGGGGAGGGGGGAGGGGGAGGGTGGCAGGGGCAGAGGCCGGTCACAGTGCCACGCGCCGCGGACGGGTCAGCGTATGTGTGAGCGTGTCCTGAGGTAGTAGCTGTGCAGACTGAGAGGTTCCTGGAGAGAAATGTCGATACAGGTGGTGAGTAATATGTCTAGTATCCATAACATTGCGAATAATGTTGTGCATACAGTATGTCTAGTGCCTAGCCCCACAGTAGTGCGGCATGATAATGTGACAGACTAGGATCAGGATGAGCGTGCTAGACCAGATTCATACGCTGTTGCCTCAGATCTACCTCCATAATATTCACAGAAATGCACGGAAGTCACTCTTGGCTTCACCCCGAATGCCTTATTCCCATTTTTGCTAAGAACTTGAGACGAAAGAAAGCCATGGGATTGGGAGTAGTGCCTACCTAAGTTCATTTCAGTGTTTAAGATGAACGCTGTTTTTTTTTTTTTTGCATTTCTATCCTGCTCAAACTTATCGGTGAACGGTGGTCTATCAATGGCATACATCGCGCCAAAAGGACGATACGTATCGCGCCATTCTCAATATGATGTAGCTCGCTGAACACAGTCCTTTCTTTCCCAGGAGTTGGATGATGGCTCTGGAGCTGCCAGAGTTCGTTTCTCGGCTTCTGCTACGAACGGATCGCCGCCGGGTGCGGAGCCGGTGGGCACGTCTCCTGCTACCTCCGGAGGGCCACTGCTGCGTCCATCCTCCTCTTCAGCTTCCCTAACAGCACCCACGTCACCCTCTTCACCAGCCGAGCCGCCGCTCTGGTGCCGACTGCCCTCCGTTATCAACAGCGGCGTCCTCGACAGCCTCAGCAGCGACCAGAGGAAGCTGCGAGAGGCTCTGTTCGAGATCATCAGTAAAGAGGAGTCGTATCACAGCTCCCTTCAGCTATTAGAGCGTCATTTCCAGGAGCCACTTCGAGCGCTAAGCCAGAAGCCACCATCGCCGAAACAGAACGGTCAAAACGGGCAGAAAGCACGGCAGTGCACCTTCAGTGAGACCGAGTATCGCGAGCTGTTTCAAAACGTTGACGAAGTGCGCCGGTGTTCAGATGACTTTCTGACTGACCTGTACCAAATACCCATGGACGATCTCTCGGGCCTCTGTGACATTGTGCACGAACACGCAAGCACAACTTCTACCCGTACAAGGTCTACTGTGCGCACAAGTGGCACCAGGACCGTTGTCTTCAGCAGCTAACCGAGCGGAGCTCACCGCTCGCCGCGCTGCTCTCCCGCCTGGAGATGTCCCCAGAGGTGCGCGGCCTGGGTCTGGCGGCGCTCCTCCACCTGCCCGTGCAGCACGTGCAGAGGCTGCCCATGATGATGGAAGCTGTGCTGAAGAGGATGCCACCCGATCACCCGGAAAGACAGAGCTGTGAGGAGGCGCACCGGGCGCTCACTAAGCTCGTCAAGGATTGTGACGAGGACGCTGCCCGGGAAGAGGAGATTGGTGAGTAAAAATCGACTTTCTGCTAAGAATGACCGTGTTATGCATAAAGCATCTAGCTGATAGTGTGTGTGCTTCTTTATGTTTCTCACAAAGTTAGTATTACTCCTCAGACATCTCTGACCTCCGTCCCCCGTCCTCTCGCTGGGTTTCAGGAGGCGGAGGAGAGTGGCACGGTCGAGCCGGAAAGGGCCGCGAAGGGCCGCCTGTCGTGGCGGCGGAGGGGCGTGCGTCGCCACAGTGCAGATGTGGGGTCGCTGAAAAGGGCACCAAGCTCATGAGGGGGGCCCGTATCCGGTGGATAAGGTCCTACTCCGAGGAACTGATTGTCAGGTCAGATAGTCAGGCAGACTGTGATAGGAGTCATTTTGATAGAAGATAGAGCGACAGAACGGCTAGGGTATTCGAAGCGTAGGAAGATCCTCACCCCTGGCTACCAGATCGGTTACGCCCATGATAAGCATATTCATTAAATCAACTGACAGCTGCGTTGAGACAGCACTTAACGTCATTTAGTGTCGTTTTCGAGCACAATTCAGCCTATCCGTAACAGTGGTCAGTATGTAATTGTTCAGGTCTGAGTGTGGCGTCAAAACCGTGACGTAGTGCATAATTTACTGGGCGTTTTCACTGCCTCACTCGATCATAATTGTCATTGGAACTAGCTGGCTACATGATTAGAAAGGGTTTGGTGATTGTGATATGTCTCATGTTCATGTGCTTTCAACTGTGACTTAGTATGACAGTGTACGTACGTTGAAATGTGAATAAAAATCTAGCAAAGTCATTTTCAGTCAGCATTCAGTCGTTCATCATTTCCTCAGGGATAAACGGTAAACAGACAGTCAAGTAACTACTTCGTTAAACAAAGGTCACACGAAAAGATATTCGGCGTAAACCAGCAAACTCAGTTGTCAGCAAAGATGAAACGAAGCTAACGGAACTGTGACTTAGCCTAGCACCATGTTTCAACTGTGGATTGTGTAATGCGGGGGTAAGGGGTTGCAACTGCAGCGGAAGTGCAAGTCTCCGTCCGGTCTTGCACTTCGCGGCGGCATGCGACTCGACATCTGCGCAACTCAGGCGATCGTGGCAAGTGCTGGAGCAGACGGAGTCATTTCCTCTTCACAACTGCGACCTATCTTCGCATGGAATGAGAACGAGACGTTGCGAAAGCCCAGCAAAGCATGAAAACTGTAATCGAAGGCTTGTGAATGAACAAGTCTATCGCATCTTCATTCTTCAACACAAAAGCTTAACCCTCGCCCGGCGAGGGGGGGTTGATGCAGCCCCCCCCCCCTAAGGTTTTTCGCAAATAACGTTAAAACGGCGGCGCGTAGCGAATTTGGCATACCCTCTGGGTCAACCTTTTGGCACCTTCCCTGAAAATTTCAGGTCTCTGCCGTTTCAGGTCAGATCACCAGGTCAGAAAAACCGGTACAAGGTCATGGTCAAATTTCAATTTTCTTTATGCACCTGTTCAACTCACAGTTTTGAACTGATTTCCTTCAAACTTTCAGGATGTCCTAAGTTCACTGAGTTGTATAACATATAGTTCGTTTTTTCATGTCGCTGACCTGAGATCAGTTAGAGGTCATTACGTCGTAATGTTACGCCTATGGGAAAATATTCAATTCGGAAAATACTGGCGATATCCGCTTCTTTCTATCACTTTGGTGCTCTGAAACAACAGTACTCAAGATTATGTCACTTGGTGCTTCTTTGTTTGGTGTACTTGTCCATGGGTCAGGTCAAATGAGGTCAACTGAGGTCAAATGACATTTGTGCCAATAACTTGTCACACAATAAAGATAGAGCTTTCAAAATGGCATCATTCTGTTCCTCTTGAACAGCCGAGTCGAATGATATGCAACATTAAGCATTTCGACCATTCTTTAGACTTAAGATGTGCTTAACTTTCTTTTTAAGTACACTTAAGCAAGCAAACAAGTATATCATTTGACGCGCCTTGACGTGCTGAGTTCACTGGTGCTTTTTTTGTTCTATCTTAATTAGATCAAAAGTTATAAGCGAAAAACTTTTGGCCTGTTTTTAGCAAAAATTTTACACTTATACCCCTCCCCCCCAAAAAACCCTAAATATTGACCTAGAGCAACCAAAGTTACACAGGGGCGAGACCTCCTATAGACCCATCTACCCTGTAAATTTGGTGTTTCTAAGTGCCATAGGAGCCAATCGCCAGGGGGGGTCGTACCCCCCCCCCCCTCGCCGTCCGTGTAATGGAAAAGGCCCTCGCCTGGCGAGGGTTAAGATGACCAAGATATAGCCTGAAATATACTTAATTTCATTAGTACAAAACCTGCCGCTAAAACCCGCGAGACCTGTACATTAGAAATGTCTATGTGGAAGTTCTCCATAAGTCAATTGATGAATGGACACCGCAGCAATGCCTGTATTATCTCCGAGACCTAACTATAATGTAATTGGTGACACCGTCTGAGCACTGTGACGCTCCCGCGTCATTACTTACACGCTATTTGTCGCAAGTCATTTATCGCACGTCATTTGTTTGCGTCATTTGTTGTGCATGCCATCTGGCGGTGTCATTTATCGATTTATCGAGCGTCGCATGGGTCATTCATCTCGGCTCATTGGTATATGCGGCGTCATACGTGCATTTCTATTGTCGTCGTACCTTATTATCGGACCGATCTGTAACGAAATATAGACGATCTGTGACGCTTTGGATATCTCCCAGGTTAGCTATACCTATAGGTACTCCTAGTACCTACCTTGGCAGTCCATGTTAGCTGTTTCTATTGAAAGTTTGATGTCCATAACATCAATGATCAGACTTGTCTTGAATCAGAAAAAAGCCACGTAGATTTACTGAAAATGTGTCACCTGTCGGGTATGCTATATTTAAAAAGAGCAAATAATAGCTACCAGTATCTTTTAGTGTCAATAGTGGGTAAATGATAGCCACGATACCAGGATGCGAACACACCGCCAACAGATAGCAGAGAATCAGCGACTCTTCCCACGTGTAATATCGCTCCTCTCGTCCAGCTCTTTCCCTCTCTCTCTCCCTCTCTCTCTCTCTCTCTCTCTCAATCTCTCTCTCTCTCTCTCGCTCTCTCTCTCTTTCTCGCTCTCGTCTTTTTTCCTCTCTCTCTCTCTCTCTCGCTCCCTCTCTCCTCCTCCCTCTCTCTCCTCTCTCTCTCTCTCTCTCTCTCTCTCTCTCTCTCTCTCTCCTCTCTCTCTCTCTCTCTCTCTCTCTCTCTCTCTCTCTCACACACACTCTCTCTCTCTATCCATCTATATCCATCTATCTATCCCCCTCTCTCTCACTCTCCCTCCAGATCACTAGAACCATGAGACTCGGGAGGTGGCTGCGGCCGTCAGAACGACCCATTCTACTTTAATCGGGCGAGTGAATTTCCCACTTGCCGGGCTCGGTGAACTGTCGGAAACGGCTGAGGACCTCTGACTGAGACGCCGTGGCTGTACCCGTAGGTCCACAGGCTGCCGGTAGGTTTGTGTCAAATCCAAAGGTCCACAGGCTGGTGGATAGATTAAAATCTGAGCTAGAGGTGGCAAAAGATGAAAATTTTGGGAACCAGACTCGAACCAGACCCGGCTGGACATTTCTGGAACCAGTCAGACCCGGTCTTAGTTGGAATCGGAACCAGTTGGACCCATTCCCCAAAAGTCAATTAATACTAACTACTTGTAAGTATCATTAGCTGCATCATGTAAAACAGCTTATTGCCCACTGGGGATATTCATGAGCTACTGTTTGCAAAGAAACATTCACTTCATTCACTTCATATTTTGCAATAATGTGTAGTGTGCAAGATGTATAGTTTATGGTAGGACCCGGTTGGACCCGTCAGAAAATTTCCAGGAACCGGTCTGGACCCATATGGGTCCAGACTGGTTCTTTGGACCGGGTCCTCGGGTCCACATTTTGCCACCTCTAATCTGAGCCATGGAGACACAGATGCAAAGGCTGACCGGATTTGCTATATAAATTCATGGGGATGTGTTGTCGTAGATTCATTATATATTTGTTTTATTTTTAAATCATTCTGTCAACAGACAACAACACACCAGCCGTCGCAAATTGCGGTGCTTGATAAAACACTGTCACTGTGAAGGAAGGATTCAGAGGTGATAGATCACGCGCTGTGTATCAAGAGTCACATCTGAAGTCTGACTGAAACCCGCCTGAGCAACGCCAGATTGACTGATAAGACAGGTCGTCTACCGTGTCCCTGAATGGAGGTCGCCGCCCGTTAAGGGTACACTCTACTACACCCTGTCTGTCGTCACTCGTCACATCTCAGTCCTCAGTCTACACGGACAGCACGCCGACCTCTGAGGGTCACGCTGACCATAGCACACCTACCGAACCGTAAGGTGACGGTGGCAGTGCTCTCCTGGCCGTCCCCGCCATCAGCCAAACTGATGGCATCTGTCTGAGGAACCGATCTCAAGGCATTATATAATTTACTACCCATACCTAGTCAGTGGATTAGGTATACCCGGTAGTGGATGTCAATTTGTAATGAACAATAGGTATCAATACCTAAATAACCGCACATCTGTTTCTCAGAAAAATCATCATCACAATTTCCCTCGCTTCGTCCAAATAATTGTTTCATGTAAGCTATAGCGTCCCTTCGAGCAGCAGCTGAGTGGTGTATTACCCCTTCGCCGAGCGGTGACGCAGCAGAGGCAACTTCGGCGCAGCAGTCGGGGCAGGTGGCAAATGGCATCCGGAGCGCGGCAAACTTTGCCGCATGGTGCACCAGTTGGTGCCAGGACGTAATTGAGAAACACGTCCGTGGCGGTCGGCCTATCTTCAATACCTTCTCGGCTCAGTGCCGCAGGACTTCAGTTGAGTAGTCCGGCAAATAGTTAACCAACTTTCCCGTGAACATTGAACAGATCACCTGCGCAGCAGAGGGTTGGTCTGGAAATTTGATGTAACGAGCAGTTGCAGAGTGAAAACTTACATTCCTTTCCACCAACAGTTCCGGCACCTTGGTTCCGGTATGCTGTTTTGAGGTTAAACTGCCGAGCAATTAACCATTAACTTTAAAAGAGTAAGCGGCGGCCACTGCGGGCCAATGGGCTGAGACGGTTTGTAAAGACCCGTTGTCTTTACCCGTAATAAATAAAGGAAGTTTATCCACCTTATCCACATTGTAAGTACCAGCCACCAGGGGAGAGACGCTTTGACACACACAGGTTTGCAGAAGAAACCCAGATAGCGCCGAATTGCTTATAAGATCACATCAAGGCTCATCACAATACGCTCCACCGATCACAGAAGCATCCCAGCATTCCACTGATCCCCGGCTCGGCCACAGACACGAGTTATCATTACGAACTTTTCCCAAGCGTCAATAAAACATCTTCTAAATACTTTAACTACTGAACTTACAGATCCGAAATCACTCTGTAAGGCGCGCGTGCCATCTCCTCTGGGAAATGGAGCCGGTCCATTTGGGACCGTCCGGGTCCCCTCCCGGAGACCGGAGTGGGACCATCAGCTCCGGGTCCTCCCGGAGCGGCCCATCAGCTGCCGGTCCGGGAGGCGCGCCGCCGCCCGGACACGACCTGAGCCGAGCCGTAGCACGTCTAATTGTGCAGATGGACAGCGCACTCATGGTTCTATTTCTGAGCGGCTCCTCTCTGAGTTCTGCCGCTCCTGCAGTGGTGGAACTCTGCAAAAATGACACCGACGCCGCCTCCGAGCGCAGTGTCGGCGATACGGATCGGCCCACTGCGAGCCGCGCTTCGGCTAACTCCCGCCGCCACTGCGGGTCGACATTTGAGCAGATGTATATGGAACTGTAGGAAGGAGATGTGGTACAGAGACCGACACCAATTTGACATATCACTACTCACTGGACAAACGTCATGTAGCTACCGCACCCCCGAGAAGAAAACGTGAAGAATTGTTTAAAAGTGGCGAGCGTTTTAAACTAGGTATCGAAAAACGCTTTCGATGCAAATTCTAGCGGCTGTTGAGCAGTCCAGCTCAACTGTCCACCAGGGTCCAGGCAGTCACATTTAGCAGCTGATCGACTAACGTCTGCTGCATATAGCCCGTCCTGCGCCCCTGAATGGCCAATGACCAACGGCCGTTACCTACAGCTCAATTATCTCCGAACTGCCCCCAGTCACGTGCCCCAAGCTGGAGACCATGCCCCAGGTCACGTGCTGGGGGGTCACGTCGGTCACGTGCTGGGGGTCACGCGGGTCACGTACGGCCTAAACCAGTCCAATGTCGGTTGGTAATGGCAGCCGGTGCCGTTATCGTATAATTGGGCGGCCCCTGAGCGGCAGGCAGCAGCAGCGCCGCGGTGTGACGGTACCGGTCCGGATTTACTTTGGGTGATTGGAGTAGGATGTTGCTGCTGCTTGAACGGATGTCGCGGTTTGAGCTTGCGCCCCAGAAACAATCATAAGCCGCCCCCGTATCCTCTACCGATTTCAAGTCATTTGTAACAATAACTTCTTCGTATTTGTCATGACATTGCACTTGTTTTCACCTGGCTAGTCTGTATTCCGGTATGGCCAATCGGGACAACATCCATGAGAGCATGTTATGAGGATGACATGCTTCCTCAGTTCGTGCAAAGGATAAGCGCCTGTCCTCCACCACAGAAAAAGAGAGCAGCGAAGGTGCAGACTGCAGCGGCCAGTGCATATAGCTCAACCTATATGCAGTCTCGTTACACTTCATACTTTTCCAGCATAGCTGACGTTTTGGTGTTTCACACCTCTGCTCCATGTCTGCATGTGAATCTTCATATTCGGCTTTATATTCCGGGTACATAAGTCAAAGTCTAGAAATAAGTCCCCGATAGGTAGGTACGTGATCTCCTCCACGTTTCCTCGCCAATCGGGGAGATGATAAGAAGCAGCACCTGAGGAAATGTGGGTGCCCGGTGCGGAATACCGGATACGGATTATATGTACTCCTTCAGCAGCAGCGGTCATTACCATTTTTGTTTTGTATTGTAGGAGAGAGACACTTCAAAAAAGTGGCAGCTCTAGCAGTGAATAATTTAGAGGTGAGCCAGAATAACAAAAGAAGTGAAAACAGAAAACATTACGGGTCTAAAAACAGCTAAAAAAATAATCAGAATTAACAGGATTTGTAGCTTTGTCTTTTTCATTCACACAACAGCACAAAATAATAATAATAATCCATTTCCATCTCTACATGGCCATGAGCCAATCACAAGCGTTCTTTCAGTGACGTCACATGACCTTGATGAAAATTGACAGGATTTTACTGCAGCGATGGCGTCCGGACTCTGATAGATATTCGAAAGAACAAAGAGATTTTTATTAATATCAAGCTGACTGGTAAATGTGACATTATTTTATATTCCACTCTCCTATTCGCAGCATCAAGTGGAGGAAAGCACTGGTTCTTTGAAAAGGTAAGTCTATTTGTCGGGTTTTATTTTAGCCGCACAAATGTCGGGTAAAATATGTTGAACGTTTATTTGGCGATTCCCAAATTCAGCATTTTACGCAAAACACTGGAAAGTACGTGCGTCACTGTTGATCAGTATTGTACAGCAGATAGAAATATGTAAAGAAGCATGTCATGCAACCTTATCCCACTCTTAATAATGACCGTATCATTAAAATAAAGAATTTGCAGGCAATTAATTTTGCACTGTAGTTTGTAAACACAGCTGATCCTGCACCGGGCGCCACGTGATTGTGCACGATGAAATTTCTGGTGAAAGAATGGACCGGGGGTTGAATGAAGTGTCTACATCAGCTTAAAAGAATGGAATGTGTTCTATATAAATTGCATGTGAGTCTCTGCTTAAGCTTGAACTGAAACTAGGCTTATTTGCAGGCCTTGTCACAGAAAATCCCATCAAACACGAACAATTTTACACAAGTTTTGCCATTCCATTGTAAACCTGGTTATTTATTTTCAGTTGATTGCATTGTTTTTCAGTTTGACTTGTTTGTCATGTGTTTTTGTCCTGCACTTGCTAATAATACTCGTATGAATTTCCCTGCAGCCTGAACTGTCTCCATAGCACCCAGCCATGGACCTGGGTGGGAGCGGAATGGATCTGCAGGAGACGCAGTCGGTGGTCGGCCTGCACGTGGATGCAGATGACCTGACCATGGACGAGCAACAGGCCGGAGTGGAGCTTGTGGCGGGAGGCCAGCAGCAAGACTGGTGCCATGTCTCGCAGGCACCTGTGCAGGTATACTGGAATTGTACCTGATAGAGGTGAAATTGTCCTTTTGCACCCTATGCTCAAAATTGCATAAAATCCATACTGTTTTGTCACAAACCTTATACCAGCCTAGAATGGAATGGATGGATTCTGCTGTCATAGGATCATTTAGGCAACCTTGATGCCCCTAACGTCCACAGCTCAGGCTCAGTTTCAGCTTTCCCCTGACCACACCTTTGTTTCCCTCTCCACAGGTGGTGAGGATTCTGGGTGCCAATGGTGAAGAGCTGCAGATGCTCTCCACTGACTACCACAACATGGATGGCCACCCAGTCACCATTGTCCCTGATGACACAGGTAGGGATTGGCATAAATATTCACCTAACTGCAGATAATTTCTGTCTTCTTTGGCTACCTAGCTTTTGGTTTGGTGCTGATTATAGTCACATCAGCCTGTCATGATTGGTTTTCAGTTACATAGTGATTTGAATCAGAGACTTATCAGCTGGCATTATCTGCCAGTCTGCAAGCTCCAACTGTGCCAAACGATGCTGCTGGTTGTGTTTAGTACCTTGGCAGTCCGTGCTATCAAGTTTCCATTACCCATGCTCTGTTTGTTGGCAGGTCAGTACGGCTCCCTGGACGTCGAGCTGCAGGCGGCGCCGTCCGACGAGCACACGGACATGGTGGAGCCGTCGCTCACCATCCAGCTGGACATCCCGTTCGTGACGGCCGACAACCAGCACGATCCGGAGGTGCAGTTCTTCGCCGACATCTACCGCTTCCTGGTGGCCGGAGTGGCTGTGGACACCTCTGAGGCCAGCATGAAAAGCCTAAAGAAGAGGCTCAAAGAGTATTCAGTGAGTCTGTTATCATGGTTACTCGTTAACATGGTTTACTATACAGAGACATGCTCTATCCCAGTATTCGAAATTTTTAACTATGACGTGACGAATATATCACGGATGAGTGATGACATGCCGCGGACGCTGACGTTCACTCCCGGTCTCTCTTTTCCGCAGGTGATCGATGGGGAGCTGTACTACGGCAGCCGAAACCCGCGGCTGGTCGTGCTGGACAAACAGCGGCAGAACGAGATCATCGCCGCCACGCACATCGATCCCTCTACTGGTGAGGCTCGGCAGCTGCTCGACGGGGAGGCTACGTTACTGAATGCGCACCTTCACTCGACGTGCTCGTAGCTTCCAACGTTCCTGATTTTTAGCCGTGATAGTTGATGAGTCAGTCAGGCCGACAAATAGATTGAAAGAATATTTTCCTTGAGGAAAAAGAACTTGCCTGTATGTTCAATGTCATGCAACGGAAAATTCACGACGCTCATTTTCTCGCCTGCAGGTGTGCACCTGGGGGTGAAGCGCATGTACAGCGCCATTCGACACTACTGGCGCGGCGTGTACAACGACCTGACGCAGTACGTGCGCAAGTGCGCCGCCTGCTACGAGGGTGAGCGGCTGTCGCGGCCGCCGGGCCTCGACATCACCTCGCTGCCGGACCAGGCGGCCGCGGCCGAGCGGCTGCAGCGTACCGCCGCCGCCGCTGCCGCTGCGGCCCCCAAGGCGGAGCCGCCGACCCCCGCCGCGGCCCTGGAGCGGACCCGCGCGGAGGTCATGGCCGACAGGGCCACTCGCGTGTGGAAAAAGGTGAGAGGGCGCAGTTCGCATTGTCCAGCGACCGGTGTCGGCGGTTGTGCACTGATGAGATGCGTTGGTTCTTTTAGATGCAGTCTTCTTGTTTTTTTTTTTTGTCAATTCAAGTCTTCTCCAACTGCATTTTCGCAAACGCATTTCTGTTAATGTGCGCTGTGCAGTTAGTGCTGAGTGCTGTCTTGTGAAGAACTTGTTCAAGCATCACCGCTCCCCTTGTGACAGGTGGAGGCGCGTATCTACGGACCATACGTCCGCTCAGAGTCGGGCTGTGAGTACCTTCTCGGCCTGGTGGACCCCGTCTCGCGCTGGATCGAGGCGCTGCCCGTGCCGGCGGCCGACTGCTGCGCCCGGCTGGCCGACTTCATCTTCCGCACCTTCTGCACGCGCGGCTTCGCCCAGTGCGCGCTGGTCGGGGTGACGGAGCGACAGTTCGAGGAGTTGCACGACAGGTCAGTGCGGCAGAGCTCGCGGAGAGGTAGTGTGTTTTGGCTTGCTGGCTTAGTCGTGAAACTGGTGATCCATTTTCGATACCTATGCGACTTTTTTCCAGCGCTGTTGCGTGCCGCGATGTTGACTAAAATTTTCATATGCTTCCAGGTATAAGGGAAGGTTCGAACGGATGCAGGAGATCTTTCAGAAGCTGCAGCAGCCTGGCACGGAACAAAACTTTGTCTTCACGCTGCAGGAGGCATCGGCAGAGTGCTCGTGGGCCAGTAAGTACGAGGCCGAAATTTCCATGACTATGACCGGAATTCCATGGCCGGAATGTCTATGATTTCCATCAAATTCTAAGTTCAACGGCTATCATATTGCCTTTTAGCTGGCTAGTTTTTACTTGACAGCTGCCAGTTGCGTCGCTGTGGGCCGGACTACATAATACATTTAACATTTCACCACGCTAAAAGCCTTTTTTATAGTGCTTTCTATGAATACCATGAATGTGTCTCATGACTCTGTAAATCATCCCCCCCCCGTGGTCCACATTTCTCTGACGCATAACTGGTAACTTATTCAGAGCATTGTTGATCCCAATGCAACATTGAGCTGTACTGCCGATCGAGTTTAGAAGTTTACGAGTTTAGAATCTCTAACGTCTCCCCGTTGCGTTACGCAGCGGATATGATGGACAAGTTTGTGGACGAGCACGGCAGCCAGTGGGACGTGGAGCTGGACGCGTTCCTGTTCGGGTATCACGCCACGCCGCGCGCCGACTACGGCTTCTCGCCCTTCTACATCATGTACGCCCGACACTCCAACGGTATGTGGCTCGGCGTAGCTGGTGTAATACGACACTAAGCCGTACGGATACGTAGCTCGGTAAATGCTCGGCTCTTAGTTTTGAGATTTTGTCTACGGCGCCTGAACCGTAGAGTCGTTGAGCATTTCCATATAAAACGTATCGTTGTTATATCCGCGTTCGAGTGTAATCGCGGTTCTGCTCATATTTCGCGAATATCGCTAACGCCAGTCAGCTATCGTTTTACGTGTACGTCATTGCCGCCGCCCGAGTGTGCTGTTACGCCGTCCCCCTGTTACTCAATGGCGTAACCCCCCTGTAACGGTTACGCCGTTACTCAGTCCCGCCACACCCTCGCACACAAGTCCCCGGTGACTGACCTGTGGGTGTCCGTGCAGGCGCCATCTCTGAGGAGGACAAGGAGAACTGCACGATCCTGGAGGAGGAGAAGGCGCTGGAGGCTCCGGTGCGCGTTCGACGACGACTCCAGAGCAGCACACTGCAGGTAGGCGCTGCCGGAGGCAGGGGGATGGAGGGGTCGGTGGTTGCTGGGTAGGGGTTCACTAGAGGGAGGTTAGTTCGGTGTGGGGTACGGGATCAGTGACTCGACCTGGAAGGAGGGGGAGAGTCGTTCTTCTGCCAGGTTTGGGTTTCGCTGGAGGGTACAGGGTAGGTCTGGGACTACATAGTTGAATATGTTTTGATAGCAGTCGTTTCGCTTCGACCATTTTCCATTAAACTTTCCTTTTGTCAGACGAACATATAATCGCGCCATGAGGCCTGAACAGTCTAGTCTGACAGCTCTTCCGTTCTGTTCGTGTCGTTCCAGTGTCGCCACTGCAGCGAGATCTTCACGTCCAAGATCTCGTTCCGCATCCACCAGCGGAAACACACTGAGGAGGCCAAGAAACGCGGCGTGCTCGACGGCGAGCTGCCGCTGCGGCCCGTCGCCATCGAGAGAAAGCTCCTCAAGAGGGCCGTGAAGCGCAAACAGCGGCGCCCGATGCGGCCGGGCGGCACCAAGATCAGTCACCGGCAGCCGCGGCCCGGCTGGACGGCCGAGCCGCCGCCGGGGAACGAGGACGATCAGGAGCGACAGCAGCTGACCTCCAACACCGTGCATGCGGTCCGTGCGCTCATAGAGGCGACGAGAGAGGAGCGCTCGCGGAGAGGAAAGTATATCAAGTACAGCGAGGAGCTGCGGGATGAGATCGCCGAGTATGCGTTGAAGCACGGACAGCAGGAGGCGGCTCACTACTACTCACAGTGTCTTGGCGGACAGGTCAGCATTAGCTCCATCAGGAACTTCATCAAGGCGTACCGCGTGTTCACGCCTGAGGTGAAGGATGAAATCGGCAGGTTCGCCATAGAGTATGGTCCAGAGGAAGCGACGGCCTACTTCAGCAACAAGCTCGGCAAGGACCTGAAAGTGGGCGTTGTGAAGAAGTACATGAAGGCTAGTCGTGCTCGACTGCGGGACGGAGCGCCGTCTGCCGAGGAACCGGCGGAGAGCAAGCCGAAGCCGAAGCACACCTTCACCCCACAGCTGAAGGAGGAGATCGGACGGTACTCGCTACAGCACGGCATCGCCCAGGCGATCCAGGTGTACACCGGGAAACTGCAGTTTGCCATGAAGGAGAGCACGGTGCGCAAGTTCCGTAAGATGGTAATGGAGAGTGACGCCAAGCACGAAGAGGCTCTGAACGCGGCGGACGCGGAGACTGCCGGACAACAGCAGGCCGGGTACGCCGCCGCCGAGCCGGCCCCGCTCGAGATGCAGCTGCAACAGCAGGTGAACGTCATCAGCCAGCCGTGTAGCGTGGCCTCCGGCTACGTGTACAACACGTACACAATCCCGGTCAGTCAGGCGGCGGCCGCCGGGCAGACGTTCGCCTACCCGCCGGCCGGAGGCATCATCGTCAATCCGTACTCGCAGCCGCCGCCCAACTACCAGACCTTCTCGTGCGCGGGTCCTGCGCCGGCCGCCGCACCCTCCTACATCAGCAGTCCCATGCTGCCCGTCATCCAGCAGGCGCCTCCCGCATCCGTTCAGCAGCAGGCACTGCAGCAGCAGCCGCAGCAGGTGCAGGCGACCCCGTCACCGCAGCAGCAGCAGTACCTGCCGCAGATGATGGACCACTTGGAGATGCGGGCGGACGGCACGTACACGCGCCAGGACCCCCTGGAGATGGCCACCTCCGAGGCCAACATCCCAGGAGCGTACGGCGTGCCGGCCGCCCCCGGACAGCAGGTTCAGCTACAGCAGCAGGAGCAGGAGCATCACCAGCCGCAGGAGCAGCATCAGGAGCAGCAGCCGCCGCTGTCCAGGTCGTTACCGGACCCAGAGTTGGTGGCGCCGCATTCCGCTCTGCCGAGCCTGCCTCTGGTGCCCACCAAACTGGAGATGGAGGATGAGCTGTTCTCGGAGGATGACCAGGACGCAGAGCCGGAGCCCCGCAAAAAGCAGAGATCCCGGGCCGGACGCAAAAGCCGCAGTCCAGGCTCGACCAGCGGAGATCGCAAGCGAGGCAACTACACCTCGTACAGTCCCGAGATACGAGCGGAGGTGGGCAAGTACGCCTTCGAGCACGGCAATCACGCGGCCATGGTGCACTTCCGCGAGCGGCTCGGCTGCGACCTTCCCGAGAGCACGATCCGCGGCCTCAAGGAGAAGTACGTCGTGAAGCTGCGCCGCACTGGCGACACCCCGGAGCGCGTGACTGCTCTGGGGTTCGCGCAGCGCGGCCGGCCGATCCGGCTGGGACGATATGACCGCGTGGTGCAGGACTGCATCCGTGAGCTGGTTACCCAGGGTGAGAAGGTGTCTAGTTTCCTGTGCATCGCCACCGCCAAACAGGTGTTGATGCAGTACGAGCCCGACCTGCTCGAGGAGCACGGCGGACCCATCAAACTGAACGCCACGTGGGCAAAGTCATTTCTGAAGAGGCTAGGGCTCAACCAGCACAACTCGTGAGCCATGTTGGGTGGTTCCTTTTGTGTTGGAGCTTTGAAACATGCCAGGGAAGTATGTGCCCTCATTGCATGCATTGCTATGTTCGTTGCCCCCATATTGGTTTTACCGCATCATTTATTACGACTTACGAGGAGTTTCGATTCATTTTCGGTACGTTATTTTACTGTGCATGGTTGTGTGCAACTCGTTTTCTATGTTGTTTTGCTCGATGATATGCTGTGCTAGATTCGTTATTTTCAGTACAAATGTTTTTCAGCGCTTCGCCATGAACAGAACAGTGATGCCATGTTCAGCCGCCATTGTTAGGTCCTTCCCTAACGCCGCAGTGTCGCTCGGTATGACCTGACCTTTGTGCCGACCGAGGGCGATAAGGGCTAGCCCCCGCGGCCATACTCCCCACGTTTGTGATCCTCGCCGCTGCCTTCGAGTGGCGCGGCCCGAGCTTGTGCGCAGTATGGTTTTCCTGACCTGAGTGTGTATGCTTGTGTGTCCACTGTGCCAGATGACGTATTTTCGTATGAATAAACCCATGGTGTTCGCCACTGTGTGGCAACCCATTCAATGTCATGGTGTTGAAAACAACTATGATGGAATGCTGACACAATATCATTACAGAAACAGGGCACAGTAACGAATAACGAATATCTATTTGCAAACGAAAGCATCAGGGTTTCAATAGAGATCAAAACCCCTTGTACTGCACATTTACATATAATAAGGCACGGAATCAGGCACTGAGCTACAATCAACCGCGGTAGTGTTCGCCCTCGCCCTCACACTCTGAATGAAGGACTGGGAATACCTGGTCCCTCTCCTGGCCGAGGTCCTCCTTGGCCGTCTGTTGCCGTCTGTACCTGGCCGTCTGTTGGGCGGTCCATGACCCCGCTCACAGTCTCCTACGAGGCCTGGGGCGGGGGGTGACGGCGCCGTACTGGGTGATATCCGTGGCAGGGAAGGCGACCGGGTCCCAGAACTCTGAAACAGAGAA
The DNA here is from genome assembly GCF_019059575.1 of Amphibalanus amphitrite. Classification (NCBI taxonomy): domain Eukaryota; kingdom Metazoa; phylum Arthropoda; class Thecostraca; order Balanomorpha; family Balanidae; genus Amphibalanus; species Amphibalanus amphitrite. The sequence continues at coordinate 33,544 of NW_024883358.1, forward strand.
GGCGCAGTGTTGAACGAAACTGGGAACGAAGAAGAAGATCAAAGCCAGCTCCGGTAAACGGTTATATGCTCTGACAAAACGAAGAGGATTCGTAAAAAAACATGATTGCCAAGGCGCACCTGTCACCCTACTTTCCGGGACCGACGGCGGCAGCTCCCGCTGCCTTGCCGCTGCCAGTGTCGGTTGTACCCGGTACCAGTACCGTACTCCGGTCAGGGTAGCGTAAAGGTAACGTCTGGTTCTCACCCGGCGGGTGGCGAGCGGTAGCTGCTCCCTTGTATCTACCCTCGGGGCAGTGTGTGGGCAGGGAGGGGAGTTGACGTCGGGTCCTTACCCGGCGGCGTATCGGGAGGGGCCTGGCCCTTACCCGGCGGCGTATCGGGAGGGACCTGACCCTGAATGGGTGCAGTGGTCTGGTCCTTACCTGGCGGCGTATCGGGCGGCGGCGGCTCCTGCTGTCTATGTCGGCTGCACCGGTTCATATGAGCCCGCAGCTCCTCGTCGGTCATGTTCCGGTCGGAGTACCACTGCAACACACAGCCAAGACGGGGTTACGTGTGACCCAGGGAACCCGAGCAGCACGCGGGACAAGTGGAATATTAGAAAACGTTTAGTTCCCGATTAATTTACCTCGGTGATACGCAGACATGGCGCTTCCCTCCAACAAATGATGAATGCGGACACCACAGACTCGTTTCATAAGCATGTGTAATGATTGAGCGGTAAACGTTTCTTCACAATGAAGAACCATGCTCTGCGTTCATTAACTACATGTGCACAGTCTCGTCGGCCGCCTCCCCACATCCAGCCCTGTATTTCAGCAGCCGCCGCGGGCACCCACCTCCTTGCAGACGGCACACGACCAGCCGGGTAGTCTCTGGCGGTCGGCCCGCCGGCGGACCGGACTGGCTGCGTACCGGCGAGCTGGGCCCGCCACCAGCTGCTCGTCGCCCAATATCATACTGACGGTCAGAGATTGAGAGATACAGTCAGTGACGTACACAGGTGGACTATTCCTGTTACAAACAATATTAGTGAATTGAACCTGGATGCTATTCATGTAAATTTGATTACAAAATCGAATTTTAATCAACCAAATAGCTAAGTCCTCTTCCGCCCTATCGAGTGTCAATATACAAGCCCTATCGAGTGTCCATATCGAGTGTCCTGTGATATTTCACAGGACTGTAACACATGTCCATCTATGTGTTACGCATGCGTTTCAGCCTCATCTGTCGAGCTGCGTCTCACCTGTCCATCTGTGTCTCCTCCTGGGAGTCATGTTCCGGCGGCTCGGCCGGCGGCGCCATAACCTCGTCTCCATCAGATCTACCGTCCCTCCCGACGGCAGCTCCTTCTCTCTCCGTCCGAGACTGTTCAGCGCCGCCCTCTGTTATAGCCTGAGCCCTATCATTGCCGTGCTGCTGGGCATGCACATCTGCCCCGTTATTAGTTCCTTGTTTGTCGCGGTTTAGCTCCTCCATCAGCACGTCCAGTCCCAAAGGCGTCTCGTCAGTCTGGGCAGACTCTGGCGCAGCTCCCCCAGCCCGCCGCTCCTCATTCAGACTCGGCGGAGTCGCCTTTCGTCTGGGAGACGTTCGTTTAGTTTTGTTCGAGGTGGAGGTTTCACCTGTCTTATTCGAATCGATTTCCAATTCAAATATCGAGGGAGCGGCTCTTTTAGTCGATGTTACCGTAGTGTGCGCTCCAGCAGGGGCCTTCGTTGGAGTCCTGGAGGCTGGTTGCTCCGAAACTCCTGTGCGGAAGTTTGAGCCAGATGAGCATCCTGCAGCAGTGCGCTCTTGGGGTGCTTTCTTCTGTGGAGACACCGACTGCTTACGTTTTCGTGGTGGCACTGGTTCCCCCGGACCAATGATGAGACGTTTCCTCTTATTCGGAGATCGAGAATGGGTTTGGCACGCCCCTTGGGACTGTGTGCGTCCCGACGACGCTGCTGGCTGGTCTCCCTCGCCATGACCTTTTCCCGCAGTGGGACGCACAGATGTCGCTGGAACTGCGCTGCCAGCCGGTTTTCCACCGTTTCTTTTCGGCAGCTCGGCAGGGGTCGGCTCGGTCGTCGGTGGACGTCGGGCTCTTCCCGGTGGGTGCTGAGGCAGCAGCAGAGGCGAACTCAGACTCGGTGTAGGACTAGCAACCTCTGCGCGTCTCTCGTTCTGCGGTGTCGCCACGTGTGTGCCCCTCGCCACCGCCGGAGCCGCTCCCTGCGACTGCCGCGGACTGGCGGTAGCTCCGGCGCGGCGGCGGGCCCGTCGAGTCGCCGGCGTTCGGGCGGTCAGCACGGGGCTCACCGGGTCTGTAGGCCGCACTGGTCGTGGTGGAGTAGCCGGCAGCTGTACCGTCTCGGCCACCGGGCACGGACGGTGGCCGCGGCGAGCCGGTGAGCTCTCGAGAGTCTCGGGTACCCAGACCACTGGCGGCGGCGGCGGCGGAGCAGTCTCAGGCACCGGGCGAGTCGGAGGACCGCCGCGCGGGGCGCAGGGGACGTCAACAGTCTCTGGAGCGAGCACCACAGGGCGGCTGGAGGAGCGGAGAGAAGGCCGTCAGAGTGTGGATGTTGTTAGAGATTTTGGGTGGGCGCTAGAACACAGGTAGGCTATCAAGCGCCCTGAGAAGGCCGTCAGAGATTGACACACAGTAGACATTGAACGGAAACGGACCACATTCTTATTACGAAAAGCCGTCAGAAATTGACACACAATAGACATTGAACGGAAACAGACCACATTCATATTACAAAAAGACAAACAGCAAATAACTTCATACCAATATAAGCGAAATCCTCAAATGTTATAGCAAGCTGCATTGTTTGTTTCTTGGTAAACCGGAAAAGCGGTCGATGATTACGGTGAAGAAGTGCTCACGTTCTCACAATCATAACTTGGAAAAGAAAACATAGAAAGAAAACTAACACTCACCGTTTGGGCTGGTTGAAGTAGGTGACATCACCCGGACTGGGCGGAACCAGGTCATCGGGACTGGACGGCCCGAATTCCTCAGCACTGGCAGGCGGAGCGCTGGCAGCGCCGCCTGCCGGCCTGGCGGGGGTGGTGTGGTGTCTGCTGCCGACGGTAGGTGGTACGGAGCCATTGGCACGGCCAGATGGACAGTCGTTAGGCTGCTTTTCGCAGCGGAGTTGATGTCTGTCCTGCAGCACGCCTGGAATGAAGTCAAAGACTTTTTTAGTTTCAATGTGAAGAACTAACTTTCAGTTTATTTCCCTAATTTAAAATATTGAATGTCAAAATATTGAATGTGGTAGAAAGCAGCCTTAGAATGGATCGGCTCAGTGACTCCAATATAGAGGAAACACGCTCGGGAAGCAGATGGCCAATCTACACAATTCGTCCGGATTAAATCAATGGAGGCATCATGAACGAAGAATCACACTCGTTCCAGACCGACGGGCCGTGCCTACCTTGGAAGAGGACGTAGAGCGTCTTGATGAGCATGGTGGCGGCGCGGTCGTCAGGGTCGCTGATGTTCAGGAGTGCGGCAGGGTCGGGGAAAGACGGCATCAGGTCCGCCCAGACCTGCCGCAGCTGGAGCTCGGCCATCTGACACGCCGGTAGGGCGCTGACCGGTTAGAGGGGCAGACTCAACGGGTTTAGCGGTTAGACACGCTTGGTGTAAGTGACAGTCCTTGCCTCTAAAAAAAAAAGAATGTTGTCCTGAAGAAACATATATGTCGTTAAAGGTCAGTGGCGGTGTGTTTGTACATTAGCATAGACATTTTAAGAACAAGAGCACATCCAATTAAAGTTAGTTAAGTTAAAACGTCATTCAGTGACGTCAAAAACGTCATTTCTGGTTAACACGCATCTCAAATACTTTGCCTGTCACTATTGATAGGTAATGTTGAGGCAAAACTTGTTCATTGATTCCCAGAGTCTCTGCCTCAATAGATTTTGCATAGATGCGGTAGAGTTTATTTCCTTAGCACATAAAGGGCAAAGTTCACAAAGGTTCTACGAAATTCATCGACCAACGAACAAAATGGAGCAAACTGCGAACAAACCACTCAAACCAGAAATGCATCATACCAAAACACACGAAATAAAATCGGACACTAGTAAAACAGAAGGAGCACCTTTCACATGACACGACCAGGGGAGCCGGAAAAAGAACAAGCACAAAACACGAATGGTCATCAAAGCACAATTTCTTAAATCGCTTTCAAAATTACAAATAATAGGTAGCGCACACATTTGTACCATAACAGTCCGTATTTTCCGTCCTTGGGTTCGAAAATACACTCATTCTCCAGATGCGTGCCTCGCTTTATGAATGTTCGCCATGTGAAGCAGCGATAGATGATCATAGCTCAGCGATGCTGGATATTTTCACATTGGTCACCAATCACCATGCAACGTTGGCTATGTAAGAAGCAGTTGGTAGCAGTTGTTACACTGTAACACATCACCTAGGCTAGTTTCGTCCACGTGCGCCGGTTTTAACACTATGCCGTCGCTGGTGAGATCGCCACTCATCTCATGCTCGGTCTGTCAGTCCACAGTCGCTAAAAGGTATCTCACATGCCCAGCACGACGAATGTTCCCTGTGTCAGATGACTCTCTGAGGTGGGACATTTGTCTCGGCACGTGACTGCGAAATGGTCCGTCATTTGGCCACTACGGCTCCAGTGTCACTCCCTCATGCTCACACACCACCTTTGTCCGAAGCGCTTTCAGCCCGCGAGCTCCATCGCCACTTCCTCGACTTCTGCAGCCCAGTCGAAGGCCTCCTCGCCATCTTCCTTCTCTGCTGCTGCGGCGCCCGGGTCACCCTGTCCCATCTGCTCAGCCTCAGTGCCATCAGCCGCCGCCCCGGTCTCCGCGGCAGCCCCCGCTCCGTGCTCCCCTGCTGCCTCCGGCGCCGGCCCCGTCTCGGCCGGGTCGGACACCACAGAGGAGGTGTCCGACGCCGACTCCTGCCCACGCAGCTCGGCCAGCTTGGCCGGGTCGTTCCAGTAGTGCAGGTGGACGCGCCAGCACCGGACCGCGTTATCCCAGCGGCGGCGGCTCTGTACGCGGCGTTTGACCGGTGTGCGCGGATGGTAGCCCAGCCGCTGCGCGCGCGGTACGGCTGCGGTGTACTGCTGGTATGCCAGCGTGTTCTTTCCGTACTCGATCTGCTTCTGACGGCGGGCTAGAATCACGGGGTCGTCCTCGACGACAAACTGAGGGGTTCGCACCGGTCGAGAGCCCTTGCGCGGCGAGCGGCGGACTGCGCCGGCCGGAGACACACCCGGAGACACTAGAGGAGAAGCAGTTGAAGAGGGAGACGCACCCGGGGAGGGCATTGGGTGCTCCCTATTTGGCCAGGACGAGACTGACGAATCGCGATGGCGCCGCTCGGGGGTATGTGGGTGGACCATGGCAGAGCTGAATACTGGTAGAATGCTGAGATGTAACAAAGACTGTAACAGATTTCAGAATGTATTCAGAAAACTTTGCACAGTTAATACAGCTACAAAACAACAGATGGCATATAATTTAAAAAAAAATCATTATAGCAATCAACAAGGCCTTCAATAGCCACATCATGGTGCATGCATGGTATAATCATAATTAGTTTGTAAAATTGGTCTAATTGGTAACATGCTGCAGGCCAAAAACACACTAACATTTAAGTTTTGACTGTACTCTGTCATCATCACTTAAATCACACTAAACTCCCAGAATATGACATTTCCAGTTTCATTGTCAGAAAATGACACAGCTTTGAACAGAAGGTACCCACTTCCCATACAGTGTAATATAAACAGTATTTATTGACTTGGCATGAACTCTTTCATTCTGAGTAATTCTGATTTGGGTTTCAATTTCAGAAAGGATGGTAGATGGAGTAGAGAAATCAATCAAATTTACCAGCCAGCAACTTCCCCCCCCCCTCAACCCAAGAAAAAAGCTTGATGGAATAGAATAGGTAAAATTATGAAAGGGCTAGCACACCACTGCACAGCTATCAAGCAAGCAGAGCATTGTCACCTGCAATCATAGCTTTCCTCTGCATTGACACGGACAGATCATTGTCAATGTCAGCCTCAGGGGCATTACAATGCAATATGAAATGGTCTTCCTTCTCCAAAGTTCCTAGAATTGATGAAAATTGGTGCTTACAAACTAGTGATGTGAACATGTACTTATACTTGAAAATTTGTTTTAGGTTGTGCAGCAGCATGTAATGCAGACAAATCAAACTTTTTTGAAGCTGACAAGTGTCATCAGGCGTCAGCACGGACACTGGTGACTGGACACTGGACAGCAGCAATGGGTGGCATCTCTCAATTGATGCCTATCATCTCAACCACACAAATACAGCATCATCATTGCATCAAACTTAATTCAAATATGATGGCAAATGACACTCACTAACAAAAGTAGTGTAAAAAAAAATACCCAAATTGAAATTGAAATGAGGCACTACAGCACGATTGCACGATTCCGTATCGTTCCTGTCGCTCTCGCTTGTTCCGCCGTATCTCGCATGTTGGAAACAGACCGGCCAGCACTCTGATCAATTAAAATTCATAGTTTTATCTTAAACAATGTGTCAACTTACCTTTAATCGCCTAAAAATTGAAAAAATGATGCGGGAAACGCCAAGGGAGAGAGAGTTTTTGGCTCTCTCTATCGTCTGGAGGTTTCGAAAGATGCTCTCCAGAGATGGCGCTAGTAAATTTGGCTGACATGACGTCATGCTAAAAAGTGATGGGTTTTGTGAGAGCAAATGTAATAATAGTTGAAAATTTTGTACTTTTGCTTAATTAAGAAAAATAAATATACAATTGTTCAAAACAGTGTTTTCCTCATTCAACCTTCATTGTTTTAAGAGGAATATAGACAGTTTAAATATTTTTTCTTGACTGCAATTCGCACACGCACTAAATTAAAAGCTGGAGTTTTGTGCGTTCGTAAATCGTGATTTGAGAAAATAAGTTGACAATAATCTTTTGCACTTTTGCTTTACAATCATTTTTCAATGCAGATAAATGCATAAATTATTCGAAAAAGGCATATCTTTGAAATATTATGATTTTCCACAAGCAAATTTTCCCAAAAACTTGAACTACTTACAACTGACGAACGCATCCAATAATCTGGATGTCTTAGGATGAGTTCGTCATTTTTTTCCAAGGAAATACGATACAGTTCAAGCTACTTTACCGATTTATTAGGGTACTTTTGCCAATGAATTAATAAATAAATGACAACAATCAATCTCATTATCAACCATACTCGGAAGAATTTTCTTCGCATAAGCGCGAACACATCCGCGCTTTCATGAAAAGTCACGCCTGTAGATGTCAGGACTGCTGCTTTATGTTTCGCAAGGTGGCGCAGCGCGCAGGGTACCGACTACCGAGGCTGAGGTCTCCAGACTCTCCACCACGATTTAACTTGGAAATGGCCGATGGGGAAGGTCTCACCCAAAAACGGACGCCCTTTTACACAACTGCATAAAGAGAATGAATTATTGGCATAGCTGACCACACGTCCCCTCCCCCTCTCCGCCCCAGCTCAATAGGAAATATCGCCTATTTTCCTTAGTCAGTTATATTCTGACTAATTTCTCACTCTTCCCAGTACACCTTAACATGCATGATGCAGATGTCCACTGCGTAAGTCGTGTGCTTCCGTAAGTGTGCCAACTGTATAGTGTTGCCTACACTCTACAGTGCCTACTGCTTCCCCATTGTCGTTATAATTGGTGATTCTCAGGTCAAAAGTTACACAGTGGTCTCAGAGAACAATCGTTTCAACAAATTAACGATTCAAACCGTTGCATTCTACTGATATTCCGGTCAGTTCTGCTACTAAACGATTCCGGCAAAACACTCTTTAGGTTATGTATTAGCGAACCACCAAACAAAATTCGCCCAATCAATGGTCAGTTATTACTGCTGGGCTGAACCGTCATACGCTATATAGCCTATTGCAGTCAATATTTTCAGAACGATACTGACTGACGAAACACAACGTATTCGCGGATTCGCACATACGTTGGCACCCAGGTGGCCTGTCAGCAGCCGCACAAATCCGCACAGCGCAGCCGGGATTTGACATTGAGATGGTACACCGTAAAGCATGCCTTTCCACACAGGCACAAGCACAGGGACACAAATTCTCAAAATCCAAACTTATTCCAATACTGGTCAATTACGAATAGGCATAAAGTTTTGAGGTTTTCTCATGTTCATTCTTCTTTCAACACACGCGGCAGACTGCAGCAGCTGCAGAACATCTCACAGAGCTGCGCTGGATGCAGTCATGAGCTGGGACACGGTTTGTGACCACTGACCAATGACCGATCGGGGGTGCCAGCCTCCTCCCGGCACGCGATGCACTGGCCGCCGCGCAGTCGATGTCGGGGCACCGCCGGCATTCGCCGACAGGGTTCCATCCGATTCGGTGTATTGGTGGCAGCCCGAACAGTGACCCACGCGAAGCTGGCGGACGTCGATGGCCGATGAGCGATGCCCTTCCGCGACCGGCGGTGGCAGTCGGTCCCACATCAAGAACAGATACCAGTCATGCGGTCAGTCGGCGACGGCGCTGTCGCGAGCCGATCTGATGGTCGCGCGGTGGGCGTTGCCGACGTCCACCGGGACCGTCGACTGGGGGAGCGCGGCCGCCTCTTGGCCGCCGCCTCTGGTCGGCGAGCTCGTTGCGCTGTGGGACGGCATCCACTGCAAGTCGTTCACTGTGAAGCGGTCGTTTGACCGGACCTGGCAGGCGGGGAAAGGGGGCCTCAGATGAAGTAAAACCATCCCTCAGGCCAGCTTGAACTGGCTCTCCACCTCACCATGTTAGATAAGCGGACACCCTCGTGATCATTGCAGCGATGATTGCCAATTGGTGTGTCATTATGGGAGAGGATGCCAGCCTCCTTTGCAAGATAGTCTGCCTTTAATATAGTGCAGCCCGACCCATTGCCTGTGGCGCAGACTGGGCTTGATAATGCAGTGCAGGACACACCAAACGTAAGCGGCCATCTGTACCCCCTGTGCAGTAGGGCTGACTCAAGAGCCCAGAGTTGCCCTCCCCCCACCATTCTGTGCACGTGATAACTGGATGGGACATGCCATGGTCAGCATCTGTTCAAAAGCTGCCCTAAGCATGTAAAGCTCCACTGGCATGCTCAAGCATGGTCACAGTCAGTTCTCACTTCTCAGTTGAACCTCCAATGGAAACCCATCACAAAGTAGAGATCAGGGCACCTCTCACACTGCAGCACACTTAACAACTGAGGCACCATCTCATCACTTGCAGGTGGTTCTTGCCAGGAGCAATGCCAGCCACGCACATCAGGTGATAACAGCAGTGTACAACTGCAATCTACAAGCATCCATGTTCTTTCTGGTTTTCTCCTGTTGAGATCCACTGCCATGCATGAACTTGATGGGCTTTTGTTGCGCTCCTCCCATGTGCAGACAGGTTTCTGCTGAAACAAAGCAAAGCAAATGTGATTAATAATGGCCCTGTTTCACCATCCAGACACTGTGTGCACTGGTAGCTACGGCATACCATAGCATCACTCAAATGACGTTGCATGTGATCTCTTAGTTTATGATCAATCGCGTTTGGAACAGAGTGAGAGGTTCTGAAGAACCGTACCAAGAACAGAGGTTTGAGTTCAAATACTGCTAGCATGCTGCTGGTGCTGGTACCGCAGCGTGCAGCGTTCTGGGATGCTGTCATAGCTTAGCGTCACAGTGAAGTTTGTTGACACTGCCATGGAAACCCAATGCTCTGACACACGCAGCGCACTGCAGTGCTGAGCACTGCAGTGCGTGCTCTGCCGTGAAACTCCACCCATGAACGTTGGTTGCATGACCAGGATGGAGCAGTGTGGCAGACAGTGATTTTAATTTTAATTGCACTTCCTAGAGATTAAAATGTTGTTGGTGAAATTGCTATTCATTATTCCTATTACCATTGTCTAAATTTCACATTTCAAGACAGTATCAGCATTGACATGTTATATAAAATAAGGTTTAGACTTCAGGTGGTCCCGGGTTCAGCTATTAAGTAAAACAAGGGCAAAAAATTGTCAAAATTTAAAAAAAATACCTGCCTTCATCAACACCTCATCTAATCTAACCTCATCCTCATCTAACAAGGCCCTAAAAGCAAAAACCGTTTGAATAACAATGCAATATTTTGCAACCGCTGCACCATTACTGTCACGTACGCTATCCCTAGATTGGTTGCTGGTAAGTAGTGGTTGTCGTCATCAACTCGTCATGCAGCAGCTGATTGGGATGGGCGGGGCCTATTTTTATCCAGGCGATAGAGAGAGCCGAGTTTTTGCGCGATCAACAATACAAAACACGCGTCACATTTGCCTTCTCTCTGAAACAACAAATTTCCCGCGAATTTCAGCGTAATTTTGCTGCAGTTTTAGAATTTACGTCACTAAAACACTGCACTTCGTGTTACCGCTTCATTATCATTTCCGAGGGGCGAGGACAGAGTTCGAATTGCAGCAATAATTAATCACAACTCCATAAAATTTCGAAAAATTGTTCCAATCTGGTATTCTTATTCCTTGGACAAACGTTCGCTTTGCCATTTTTGTTATTCGGAAAAATGAATGGAGTGACCAGCAGAGGCGAAAGGAGCATTACCAACAGTCGCACACCCCGGTCAGGTTATACCTAAGAATCCAGTTTTCTTCCAATGTCGGACGCACCCATGCATGCATAAATTTCATATGCACAATACATACAAAGAGTGACGGGTTTTTGTTTCGAGGGACCTCGCTGCCCTCCGCTCCGCCGGGCGTCCGGCGCCGACGTTCAAGCGCCTCCGTCTGACAGCCGCTAAACTGGAGACCCCGTGGGCCACGGGATCTCCATTCGTGGCTGCGCTCTGTCTTACCGAGCCGCCCTGACGCACCATGTCCGACAGAAACCCTGTCTGACAGTCACCACTCACTGTGGCCACCATTTCCGACAGTCGCCCCGCCCTGGCCACCCGATCTGACAGCCAACAGCTTCCCTCGCCGCTCTGACCGTCAGCATGCCTGGCCGAAAGCCGTCTTGATCGACAGCCACATCGCCCTGGCCTACAGCAGTTCCGTCCAATAGTCGCCTTCCCCTCCCCGTTCTAACCAACAGCCGCCGGCCGCCATAGACGTCTCTGCAGCGACAGTTGTCCTGCCCGTCAGCTACTCTCAGCTCTGTTGAGTCTGTCCGACTGAGCTGTTCTGTCCGACAGCCACTCTGACCATCAGCCGCCCTGCCCGACAGTCGCCCTCCCCTCCCCGTTCTAACCGACAGCCGTCGGCCGCCATGGGCGTCTCTGTCAGCGACAGTCTCCATGGAGGCCGGTGGCGAGGCCGACCACCTGAGCCGGTAGAATGGACAGGTGAGTAGCGAATCGGCCGACCGGCCGGCCCCTCCCGCCTGCTCAGTCGGTCCAGCTGTCCGGCCGCGGGTGGTACCGGGACTCGGAGCCTATTCTGAAAACAGCGGACCTGTTTCTTCGATAGCAGAAGATTGGAGGATCGGGAAAGGACCGCGGCGAGGTGTCTAAAGGGACCAGGTGAGTAACCGGAGATGGGATGAGAAATGCATCTAGGTGAAAACGGTGATAGAATAGAAGAAATAGAACCGGGGATAGAAGGAACCGGGGCCGGTTGGTAGATGGGAATGTGAAGTCTAATTGTAAGCACCCATCTACCCGGGTCCACGTCTCAACAGCAGTGATAAAACAGCCGAGCCCGTGCGAGCGCTACCTTAGTCAAACCCATGGTGCAGTAGCACGAAATATGAACCCTGCATTACCTACACTTGTTACAACCCGCACATGCATGCGGGCTATAACAAGCATAAGTATAACACGAATAACAGCAATTATCCCGCACCGTGTTTACAATTGCTTCACGTGCAAAGAGAGAAAATCTTCAGATGTCTTTTAACTGATTTGTTTAACATCTAGACGATTAACAAACTGTTAAACGTCTAGTAGATATTTCGTCTAGTCTGAATTATGTCGTTATATATATATATATAGTAGGCATCGGGTGAAATCCGGCATGCCTAGGCATTACATGGAATGCCGGCAAAAACTGAAATCTTCGTAGAAATAGGCGCGTTAGGTACAGCGAATGCCTGAAAATTTTAGGCATTTCATGAAATGCCAGGCGGAGGCCAGGCACTCCCTGAAATATGGTCAAAATTAACTGAGTACACGCCTTGCCTAGGCATTACATGGATTGCCCAAAAGACGACCGGCACTCTCTGTAACAAAACTTTTCGTACGCGGACGGTTGTGTGCATATACACGCCGGCGATCGGGAGGGGGAGGGACGTTATCGCATTGGTATAAAATGGGCCAACACTACGAGATATTTCACGGATCGTGATACATAATCCACGGACACGAGACCAGCCAAACGCCCACCGATCGAAAATACCCCTTATTCGCGTTGCGGAGCAAGCGGGTCACCCTAGCGGGCCCCATTTAACCGGGGGCCCGGGCCCTATCCACACGGGGACCCGGGCCCCGTCCACTCGGGGCTCCGGGGCCCATCCACCAGGGGGCCCGGGCCTCATCCATCCGGGGGCCCGGGCCCCCTTCTCCCGGGGGCGCGGGCCCCATCCACCAGGGGGTCCGGGCCCCGTCCACCCGGGGCCCGGGGCCCGCTCTCCCGGGGGCCCGCACCCGTCTACGGGGGTCCCGGGCCCCATCCACCCAGGGGGCCCGGGCCAGTTCTCCCGGGGGCCTGGGCCCGTTCTCCGGGAGGCCCGGGCCCGTTCTTTCGGGGCCCGGACCCATCCACGTGGGCCTGGGCCAGTTCTACCGGGAGCCTGGGCCCGTTCTCCGGGAGGCCCGGTCCCGTTCTCCCGGAGGTCCGGGCCCCATCCAACCGGGAGTCCGGGGCCCGGGGTCCGTTCTCGCTGCGGTAATCGTTTCAGAAGGTGCCGGCCGTCAGTCGGGCATTTCATGTAATGCCTAGGCAACGAGTGAACTCAATTGGTTTTGACCATATTTCAGGGAGTGCCTGGCCTCCGCCTGGCACTTCATGAAAAGCCTAAAATTTTCAGACATTCGCTGTAACGCCCGTATTTCTACGAAGATTTCAGTTTTTGCCGGCATTCCATGTAATGCCTAGACATTTCATGAAATGCCGGATTTCACCCGATGCCTACGACATATATATATATATATATATATATATATATATATATATATATATATATATATATATATATATATATATATATATATATATATATATATATATATTTATATATATATATATATATATATATATATATATATATATATATATATATATATATATATATATATATATATATATATATATATATATATATATATATATATATATATATATATATTATATATATATATATATATATATATATATATATATATATATATATATATATATATATAAAATGCGCTTTTTACCTTTAAGCGCTCGAAACATATCGGCAGTACCTACGGGATAAAATCAACCGCTCGTAAATAGAAAAATATTTTAAACGTCTCGCCTGTCGGCTCGACGTTTAAAAGATTTGTTCTACCTACTCGCGGTTTAATATATTTCGTACCAAGCACATTATAATCGTACCACCACCGTCCACCACTATCTATCGAGACATGGACTTTATGCCCCCCCCCCCAGCCTCTCCCTTCATAATTTCTGGGCCACGTATCGACAAACGGTAGGTAAACGACGTTCGAAAGCTTTTCAAAACCAAGTTAAGTACTCGATTATTCACTGAAAACACTTAAGTTATTCTTTAGAGATCTGGCCGAAGGACTGCACTGCAAGTCACCTGGAGGCACCGTGAGGTCAAATTTAGGCTCTTTTTTGTACAAACTAGCTCTAAACTCGCTGTCGGCAGAGAAATGTTCGCTCTCTAAAAGCTCGTTCGCTAGCGAATGATATAGGTCCTTAGTCCTCAGATTTGGCCTGTGACCTGCATCGGGTGTTAAGTGTATTAGCTTTAGCTAAATGGTTCTCTATTTACAGCGCTTGTAATCGGAAATAGAATCATAAATAACTTATAGAAAGTAAATAAAAAGTTGGGCCGCGTCATTTACTCATACCCATATCCAACCTCTTTCAGCTCATGACCTATCCAGTGGCAGTAGTGTGTTGGGCACAAGTGGTGGCTTTGTTTTGGCAGTTGTTTGTTCCTCCTGTAGGTAATCGTGGCTCAGGTGCCACTCCTCACCACAAGTGTCAACCCCTGTTCCACCCTTGTCGGGTCACACATGCCGATATCTATTTGTGGCTTTTGGGCTGCTTGGAAGTTGGAACAGACTGAACACAAGAAGCGTGGGCGACCCAGTGCTAGCACATTCGTGTTTGATATGTTTGGATGTTGTTTCTTTTTACATGGTACCTACCTACCTACCTAATTATTGCAGACTATCTTAGCACATATTTTTAGTGACACTTATAATAAATATTCAAACGTAAACGTCAACAAAAATTTCGTGATAACACAAGTTTTATGAAAGGTTTATTTTACACTGATGTTTTCTTGCCGTGAGCAGCCACTGCTCCTTTTACGGCACTGAATACATTAAATAACTCAATAAATGCATACCTTATTGCGCATTGCGCAACCTATCGCAACCTATTGTAAAAATATGTCACAAGAAAACAAATATAGTTAAATCCATACCTATTGGTATTTTCACACGTTGCTTACCTCTTACACTGCACAATGTGCATGGAAAGGTGTCTCGTTTGGAGTGCTCACGATATGGGTGTTCTATGGGTGCGGCTGAGATGCACAGGGCCTACCTGACCCTGGTCGGGGACATATACACCTTTTTTCATTGCGAGTCGGCATCTGTGCAGGTCATATAGACTTCTTTCATTTAAGCCGACAACAGGCGTGGTCTTTCGACATTTGCGCGCCTCTCATCGACACAACGCGCCTTCACGATAAGGGGCATTGAAAATAGGCAGTGTGCACAACTTCGACACTGTTCAGTGGATTTAGACATAGCACACTGAATATGACAACGTCCATCTGATATAGACGGGCGTGAATTAATTTTGACAAAGGTCTTTTAATTTCGTTTACGATTATATCAAACTTCATCGTATACATATAATCAATATGTATGAGTTGAGCGTTCATAATCGACATACCCATAACTGAATTTGGTTTGATTGTCCTCGCGGCCTGTCTCTACGAATATACGCATATAATGAATTGTTATCACGTTCATAAAACACCATAGAATTTCTTTTTAGTCTCATTGCACGATAGAACACAATTTGGTTTCAATACAAGTAGAACTTTATTTATGTGTGTGTACTTCAACATTTTAAAACAAATAAATACAAGCAGTTAACGAATCAATTTAATCCACAGTAATGGCTCATCAGCTTGAAATGCCTCTGGTAACATGATAAACAAAATTTCATTTGTGTATGGCCAATGGCCATGCCACATCAAAAGAACACTACGTGACACTGCATTAACAATGCACACAAGCAGCACAATCAGTGCACATAACCGACCGCTCCGCCGCCGCCCGTTGTCGCCGCGCCGCGCCGGTGCGGTCACTCGGCCCCAGGTGTCCTCTCTGGCCAGGCAGGCGCCGATGAACGTGCTGGTGTGTTGATAAGCAGCTGCCACCTTCTCCTGGGTCATGGCAGCCATCGCTTGATCCGCCAGCTCCTCCAGGATGGCGCTCCTCCACGTTCCGATGCCACGGTGTCCTGCCGCCAGAGCCGTGCCGCGATCGTCCAGCGTATACCCTGCACCTGTCCAAGACGCTGCTTCAGGTCTGCTTTGTAGACAGAGAAACAGTTATCAATGGGGTTCAAGAACGGCGAATACGCATCCACTTTGCCACGATGTACCAGGCGGTGGTCCTCTTTACGCTCAACCGGCGGGCCACAGCGACGTAATCGTTGCCATCACGGTACGCTTGGATGATTCGCTCGCGGTCCGCGGCACAAACGGTATGGCGGAGTCTCGGCATCTTGATACAGAATGACGCAAGCACACTGACCTGGCTTGAGGTCACCTAGCCTACCGGGAACCAGTAGAGGTTCAAGTGTAAATGATATAGATGACGCCACGTGGTCAGTTTGCTACTTCAGCATAGTTTACATATCAACACAAAACAAAACATGTTTCATATTTTCATTGTCCTACAAAAAAAATCAAATGCAAATAAAAATCAAATTATCCATTAACGAAATCCATTTTGTATTGCCTAATTCAATCGAGAAGCGACTAAATTAAGTGAACTAAGACTAAATCTATTGTCAGTGTCGATATCAAATGCCCTTGTCGATATATACTGTGACACCGTTCGAAAATGAACAGCGGATAAACTAACGAAATGAAAACTGTCGTACAGTCCAAAGTAAGTCTAACACAATGCTCATTTACCGAACTGGGCCGCCTATGGTTACGGTCAATTGAATCTATGCCGACTCGCAATGAAAAAAGGTGTAGTCTGCAGTTCTGCAATGCTAATGCTGCTGGGCGTCAGAACAATGTGTTTGATGTGGATCCGGGTTACAGCCTCAGAGGCGCGAACTCTTCCACTCTGCTTAAGTTTCGACAAGCAGAGAACTGTACCGACTTTTCAGTTCTCCACACTATTTGCTTTAACAACAAACTTTTGCCTACTCTTCTTATGACGGTTTAGGAATAGTATTCTTAGCCACGTTTTTAAAGAGGTAATGCACGCATTTACACGCATTTATTCTGCTGTTTGCACGGTATCTGAACACAACACTCGGCACGGTCACCTAGTTTATCCCCCATGATACACCAATCTGTTACGGTTCCTCTACGTTCACTAATTGCTGTTAATTGACACCATAGGCGTCGCCAGAGATTTTCGGTTGGGGGGGCAAAATCGACTTTTGTGTTAAAACTTGCCTTTCCCCAGTCTTTACTCACTCGTTTTACATATCATTCGACGCGCAATGGTGCGAGGAATCCGATGGTGACAAAGGTTCCCTTCTAGCTATGACATGTAATTTTTTACAGAAAATTCTAAATTTTGAAATTTCATGATAAAAACGACTGGTAGAGTTCTAGTATATAGTGGCTGCAATTGCCGATGCACTGCAGAGGGCCCCTGTGCAGACGCTCGACGCTCATGATCATTACCCAGAAAAAGGTGAAAACGCTCCATTTAGTCGGATCACCCTGCTAAAACCTCCATCCATGCATGCATGGAGAGGTTTTACGTGAAATGCATAGGACTTATCCCAGCCGCCGATCGTAGCTAAGTTGGGTATTCGGCGGAGAGTGAATGTCGGAAGTGTGAATCGGAAGTAATTCATCTTTGTTCCCGTGAGAGGAAGTGTTTTGTTCACTCGAGTGTGAACAAAAGTTTCTCGTTTTTCGTGTGAAGGGAAGCGCTGCAAACGCGAACAAAAACTGTTAAACGGAACCAAAAGTTACGCACGGCATAGCGGCAAGGGATCCCTTAGAGATAGGTTTGGGACTTTCAGGCCATTTCAGGCCACTCAGGGTCAGTGCTGACTCAGAAGCATGCCTAGGATCCCGGAGATCGGCGTGGGTCACCTCAAATATTTACGTGTACTTGGTGCTTTAGGGCTTTCCGAGACCAAGGTGGGACCCTCAGAAGCCAGTGTGGGCGGCGGGCGCTAAGAGACTTGGCCCAGGGTGAGCCTGGAGCCCTTGAAAAGTTGAATAACAGTGTGAACCCTCGGGGTCTGTGTCGAATCCCTGAGGACCCTACGTAGGGACATAATAAACATGTGTTGCGGACCTCAGAGGGACACGTGAGCTGTGACCCGTCAGATGCCGGCTTGGGGTTAGCAAAGTCTGTCGCCTCAAAAGTTTGGCTGAACTATCAGAGGCCAGTTAAGTTTCTCAGAAATGCTCGAAGGCTCAAAGATCCCTGTATGGGCCCTCAGAGAACATGGACACCAGTGGGACTTTCAGAGGCCGGTTTGGGCCCTCTGAAAGCTTCTTTAGGGCTCAGTGGAGCTCCTTAGGAGTTAGGAGCCTTTGTTTAAAGCAAGCTCATGAGCCCTGCGACACTTGTACGGTACTTGAGCCTGTCGCAGACATTTGACGAGAGTTGAGAAAGGCTCCGAAGATTTCGTTTCACGCTTTGAACGAAAATTGTGTCAGGCTCAGCACTCCAAAACTTATGAAAATCAGCTGTAAAATATAATAAAGAACGAACTAGGAAAATGAAATGAACCACAGCATTGACATTTCCGAGTCTGGACTCGGAGTCTTGAAGATTTTGGCGACTGCGAGTCAGACTCTGGTTTGAACTGCACGCTCCAACCGAGTCTGACCTCACAGGCATTCTCAGAAAGGTACCCCCATTTTTTCCCGACTCCAAAATCTCATCGGATCTGTATCGATCTCAGGGGGTGCCCGGTCCGAGGTTGGGGGGGGGGCAAGCTGCCCCACTTGCCCCCCCCCCCGTGGCGACGCTAATGATTGACACACTTTATCTCACGGACGCGTGCTGTAATGGCCACATGGTTGCTCGACTTGAGCCGTATAATTCATTGTTCGTGCTCCTTCTCCGCTGCCCACTGATGAATGCATGCTAAGTTCGTGTTAAGCCCTATTTTAGGTGACGAAATCGATCTCATGACAACGTTAAACACGTGCTGTATATCGACTCACGGTATTCGATATCTATTATTGTATGAGAAGTAAAAAGATATACCGCCTACGTATCAATGCTTCGAAGGATGACTTTGATAAAAAAAACACACACACACAAATAACACCCATGGTTACCACCGAGGTGTAAATTTCACCTCTCATTTACTGCCTATATATATTCAGTCATCACAGCGCGCGGACACTTTGGGCTCAGGTGCTTGAAAATTTGTTCAGTCGTCTAGCAAACTAAGAGTTAACGCCAATCTTGCAGTACTGATCTGAGCATGGATCCCGTTTATCGCCAGCCATTCGGTCACTGTGTGCCCGTATACCGAGTGGCTTCTAGCCGGGCGGGAGCCGGGGGCGATATTTCGCCGCCGGAGACCAACCCCCGGTCAGTGCCACCGTCTCTTTGGCAGGTGTTGCGTCACACAGCAATGTCGACTGAACTGACGTTACATCACCCGAGAGTCTACCGTGACCTACTGTCATGCATTCGAGATTCGCATCTGACATGTGGTCACAAGTCTCATAAACCGAACTCCTCGCACTATATGACCAGCAACGTGAAAAAAAATGTTTAAAGATGTTGAGCCATGAGTTTCCTTCAAGCGATCATTGCTGCTGAAGGTAAACGGGGATTGAGGCTGATCAGATATAAGGCTTATTTCACTGCTCATAGGTGTATAGGTATACATAGTATAGGTACCTATGTGGTAGTGAACGAACACTAAGCACTTCTCTGCTGAGGCGGGCCTCTCGCGGTCTCGCGGTCCAGTTGTCTGCAAGTAAACAAGGACACAACATATTTAACTGCAGCACACGGAATCGATATGCTGCAGGTACTGGAGGGTCAAATGGTCTGGTCGGGTTCAATTTCCGATTCAAGCAGAGGGGACTGAATTTAGCAGCCCATCATCTTAGTTATGAATCAACGAATAAGACACCAAGGCTAAGTTTCATGCTTATGCATTCGCTCTCAAAGTCATTTTATGCAAAACTTATTTGATGCATGACATGCTTGCTACCCCTACAAAGGTTACAATGCCTACGCACTAAATTAGTTCGAGTAAGTATATGTTCGTAAGACGGTGTTTTCTCGCACAATCCGTAGAGGTAAACCATCTGAAACGTCTTAGTAAGCATAACAAACATAGCTAAATAAAAGTGAATTATGAAAGAGGGAAGAGGGAGCGGGGCGCATGAAGGAGAGAGAAACAGAAGTGGAAAGAGTGGCGAGTGAGAGGAAGATGGAGACAATACAATTCATATGAGGTGGCGAACTAGAAAGTTGAAAATCCTATCTTCTCACCAAAGCTCTTCAGCTCAAGGCCTGCCAACTCTCCAGCACTCCGAGACTAAACAAGCTCTTTTATCGCTTCATCTCACAAACAGAACACCCGAAAAACAGATCCTGCGCGTCCGCTGAAATCGGGCGTAAGTGCTGTCTGCCCCGGGGACATCACGAATTACTCGGTCGGAGATGACGGTCGGGTATTCTCCGGTGCGCAGTAGGGACTCGGGAACTGCCGTGTCAAGGTGACTGCGTGCGTGGCGGCCCCACTGGACGGTAAGTGCGACCATCACCGCCTGCAGGAAAACGGTGAACTAGAGAACAGCTCTGCACCGGTTGTAGCCGGTAACATTGGGACAGAATGACTGGCGCTGTGACTGTGCCACCTTTTTCAGTAGGCTGGAGTTGACCGAGGTACTGGTAACTATTTGCTGTTCATGAAGGAAACCCGAATGCGTAATAGTGTGGTAGGTTTCTGGGATATTGTATTTGCCTAATGGTTACATTTCACTTATGTAGATACTTTTATCATGTTCTACATCAAAAAATACATAACAATTGGTGATATATTGGGATATCATTTGTTGCCGTATTAGGATGCTATTTGTAATGTTGTAGGGCATAATACAGATATCACAGCGGCATTTTCACACTGCGTTGTGCCGGGGAATAAATATTTGATAGGCATTGATGCATTATGCACAATACATGTTAAAAGCCGTTCATTGTCACCCCGTTTCCGCCATTCCTCCCGTCAAACGCTCTGTCGTGCAGTGTGGCGTAATGTCTTCGACAGGCCACCTTGACACGGCCTTCCTCCGCCCATTCTGGACCAGATGGTCCGATCGGTCAGGGTCCGGTCAATTGGTCCGCCTTCTGTCGGGGTCCGGTCAGATGGTCCGACTTTGGTCGGTCAGGGTCGGGCCGCCAGGTGTCTTCAATGGCACCGGACAACACCTCTCTCGGTCGGTAAAAAAATTACAACATTGTACTGTCAGGCACACTCGATGCTCTCTCGAGTGCTCGTAGTTTCTCTTTTCCTCTACGACACTACACTGAAAACAATTCAACCCGCGTACAGCGAGTAAAACCCGCTGCTGGCGGGTACACCTACCCACCACCTAATTTGACACCCTACCAGCGGGTGCGTTTACCCGCATATCGCAGGCTGTCAACCCGAGTATATTGTGTATGTACCTAACCCGCATAGGATGGGGACTCAACCCACACACAGAAGGCAACCTACCCGTTCGCAGCGGGTACACAATCCGCACATGGCGTATTATACCTGCGCTGCGTGGGTTGGGAACTCGCTTTCTGCGAGTACAAATATCCGCTGGTAGGGTGTCCAAATCAGCTGGAGGGTAAAGTACCCTCCAGTGGCGGCGTTCAAGGAGGAAAACGCCGCCAACCCGCCGGGATTCGAACCCGATATCTTTGATATTGCAAACCGATGCGCTACCAACTGCGCCACAGGCGACCTGACGCAAAGCGACTGAAATGTCGGTGTATATCAGATTAAAATGAAGAACTGACGGCGGACTCAATACAGAAAGTAAAAAGGCTTATCTTAGACAATTGACATGAATCCGCCTATAGTGTTTTAAATATTAAGGAATAGTTTGGACAAATATTTCATTTGCATCGGGAAAGATTTATTTTTACCACATGCCGAGATATCCCTTTAACATTAGCACGTGCATTTGGGAAATGGCTTCGGCCCGCCTCGGCTAATGTTGAAGGCGAGTTCTATAGCCTTGGTTGAAGGTATTTGGGAAACGATTCGGCCCTAGGGCTTTTTGATTTTCCCAGACAAAGTTTTACTGAATATTCTGAGCGGAAGAACCAATTTCAAAGAAGATATTTACGGATAGTGTGTTCACTAACAGCAACAGCAAAAGTAAGTGACGGCGTGTTTACATACTTTTGCTGTCAACGTAATTCAACTAAACAAGGTTATCGTTCCAATGCCAATGTATTTATTGCTGCAGAACATGGTCGGAATAATCATTATTTCTACATAATGCACGCAAAAAACGAACAATTTAAATGCGTGAAGCATCTTAACGTGCCACAATGAAACATTTGATATTGTTCCAGCTGGGATCCAAGACACGTTTGATTCAGCGTTTCACCCAATTTTTAGTTTTCCTCACGGTTTCCTCACTCCTGCTGGACTCCATATCTTTATTCTAACTTCTGGCGTTTCACCATCTTCATCCTCAGCTTTTTCAAACCATAAATAAGGAGGAAGTAGGAATTTCATCTTTCATGCTCAACGCAGCCTAATAATGAAAAACACAAACAAAATAATCACGGTGACTATAAATATGAACATAGTATTAATATAATGTTAACACAATATTAAGATTAAAGTGTAAAATATCAAATGAATATGATATTAACTGTTGCGCCGGTACGGCATGTGGTAAATCTCTTCCCAACCTTGGGCTGTGAAAATGCAGTTTTATTCGACCCCCACCGGACACGATTTGGTAGCCGAGGTCTGTGACGTCAGCCGGGCGTGAAGTTTTCCCTTCACCATAGGCTTCACACACAAACCGGCCGAAGTTCATGCCAGGATAGCCCGGCTTGAAAGTGCAAAAATGATTAAATTTTGCCCTCAATAGATTCATTGCTTCATTTTATAACTAAAAACGTCCGTTATTAGGACTCAATGAAGGTAAAAAGTACTCAAAATCGAGGTTCAAGAAGATGCTGTCCGACAGGCGCGGATCCAGGGGGGGGCGACGGGGGCGGCCGCCCCCCCCCCCCCGACATCCGAAAAAGGCGCCCATAGCCCGCGGCAGAGAGGGCGCCCCGAGCAAAACAGAGGCGACACAGCAAAGGTTGAGCAGAAATAGGGCACCTCCTGCAGAAGTTGGGCTCACCAAGCAGGAGAGCGACGCCCAATTGCCCATTCCTAGCAGATCAGAGTCGCCCCAGAAGCAGATGGGCGCCCCCAGCAGAAGAGGGGCGTCTTATTACAAGAATAAAAACATGCCTTCTGTTCAAGAGGGGCACTCCTGGCAGGAGAGGTGTCCCCCTGAAGAGGAGCGACGCCCCAGCAAAAGCAGAGAGGCGCCCCCATTCCAAGAAGAATAGGGGCGCCCTAACAGCAGATAGGCGCCCCAACAAAAAAAGAGAAGCCTCATAATAAAAAAATGGGTGCCACTGGCAGGAAAAGGGGCGCCCCCGGCAGCGGAGGGGGCCCAGCAGGAGAAAAGAGCCTCCAGCGGGAGACGGGCGCCCCAGCGAAGGGGGCGCCCTAGCAGAAGAGAGGAGCCCCCTGCAGGAGAGGGGCGCCTCCAGCAGAAGAGGGGCGCCCTAGCAGAAGAGAGGCGCCACAGCAAAAGTTGATCAGAGATGGGGAGCCTTCAGCAGAGGTTGGGCTCGCCAAGCAGGATAGGGGCGCCCCATTGACAATATCCGGCAGACGAGAGACGCCCCAGCAGCAGATGGGCGCCCCAGCAGACAGCAGCTGTTGGGCGCCCCCGGTAGAAGAGGGGCGCCTCATTACAAGAAGAAAAGGAGTATATTCTGCACAAGAGGGGCGCCCCTGAGGCAGCGGAAGGGCAACCCCAGCAGAGGGGCTGTGCCCCAGTAAAAGGAGAGTGGTGTCCCGCTCCAAGCAGAAGAGGGGCGCCCAAGCAAAAAGAGGAGCCCCATAAGAAGAAAAGGGGTGCCTCTGGCAGGAGAGAGACGTCCCCCGCAGTGGAAGGGCGCCCCCAGAAGAGGCGTCTCTAGCAAAAGATAAGTGCTCCTGCAGGAGAGGGGCACCCCAGCAAAAGTTGGGCAGAAATGGGGCGCCCCCAGCAGAATTTGGGGTCGCCGAACAGGAAAGGGCCGCCCCATTCACAGTAGAAAAAGGGACTCCCCAGCAGCAAAGGCGTGCCCTAACAGAAAAGGTGCACTCCCAGTAGAAGCGGGACGCATCAAGAAGAAGAGGGGCACTTCTAGCAAAAAATGGGCGTCCCAGATAAGTGGGCCGCCTACAGCAAATTGGTCGTTCTTAAAAGAAATGAGGCGACTTCAGCAAAGTGAGCCTCCCCATGACGGATTGGGCGATCCAAGCAGAGGTTGGGCGCCCCCGGGAGAAGTGAGGCATACCAGCATAGGTGAGACGCTTCCAGAAAAGAGGGACATCACCGGGAGAAGAAGGACGCACCAGCAAATGGAGGCCACCTTTTTGCTTATCTCTTTTGCTAACGAAGCGGCGCCAATCTACGACATTTAACCCGCGCCGTGCTAGTGGTCTAAGCTTTCCGTGCCGTGCTGGGGGGGGGGGTCACGCCCCCTCGTCTAACTCGGCTCTTGGGCCGCGTAGCGACACGCGGTAAGCGGCATTCGAAAGATCGTCCAAAAACAGGACGAAAACAACTCTGTCATTTTTTAGGTCAGGTGAAAGGTCAGGTCACCATAGGTCATCAAAAGTAAAATGTTGCCTATTTCAACATTTTTTTCGAAACACCGGCACATACCTAACTCGGATACCAATACAGCTATAGTGCAGCGGAAAAGCGCGTTCGATAGCCCTTTCAAAGGTGTTTCCGTAACCTGTCCTCAGATATGTCGCAAGGTTAACGGTTTAGTCTTCGGAGGGCAAAAACTCTAAAAATAGCCGTTTTACGAATTAACAATGTCTTCCTGTAATAACTTTTGACTCAAGAGAGTCTCGACGTTACATTTGCCAGCATCACGTTTCTGTTCGAGACGCGTCGAATGAACAATATGATGACTTTTAAAGGCAATTTTGAGAATTTGACCTCATGTCAAAGTCATGACCTGACCGGGAAAGATCATATTGCATATCAGTCGATCCGTATCGTCGAGCTGAACACAACTGAGTTTTTATCGCTCTAGCATGTATCTATCAAAAGTTATTTACAAAAAAACAGCTGTGAACCTTTCATGACCTGGGATAACCTCTGGAACACAACTAATGAGTGGTCACAGGTGCAATGTTCTTATTAAGTGTGTTAATTTTATCTGTATCCCAATGCTTGAGATTGTCTAGAATGGCGCTCGTCCAAAAGAGATGCCTTTCAATTTTCTCCCATAGACTTACCTATACATAATAGAGGTCGCAAAGCTGACCTGACCTTAGGTCACATATCAAAATTCCGAGATATACATTTCATGAATATTGTTGCTTTCATCAACTGCTGAAAGTTTCAAAGCGATCGTTCAGTCGGTATAGCAATGGTGAGCATTTGAACTTTTTCTAAGGTTAGGTCACGTGGAATAACCTGGTGACCTGACCTTGCATCACCCGGGTCTCACATTTTACAACATGTGCAGAAAAGATATATGATAACTGATAATGTATACTGAAAACGGCGGCGCTGCGCGCAGCCGTTTTAAACATATTTACGAAAAACCTAGGGGGGACGTGACAACAAAACCCCCTCACGGCGTGGGTTTTAAACTCTCGATTTTGACGACGGTTTGGCGCCCCCGGATTGCCAGGTCGCCCCTATTTCAACTTGCCGCCCCCCCTCCCGAAAATTCCTGGATCCGCCACTGCTGTCCGAGCACAATCTGGTAACATCACGTGACCTCTTTTAAGCAGAATGTATATAATTCAAGGATGTTATTACACGATTGCTGCCTAAAACATCATAAATAATACGCTTGTAACATTTATTGCTTCTGTTTAAGTCATAACATTGCAAAACGCAAAGTTTATCATGGAAGTCACGTGACCAAAGGTATAGCAGGGGTTGGGACAAGCACTCAAAGGATTTCAAGTTTTTTAATTAAATTATATAAGTATCATGATGAAATTGAAAGAATGTATTTTTTCCTAATGAAATACAAATTTCCGTATGTAAAATATTTTCCTTATGGGCGAAATTCTCCATATAAGAAATGTCAGTGACGTCACCAGGGCTTTACTGGGCTTTACTCAAAACATCGGACCTACCTGTTTCTTATAGGTATCTTGGTTTTATTCACCTCGGTTTTTTGCTACGGACCTCGTGCCTACCGGCACTCGGTCCTCCGCACAAAAACCTCGGTGAATAAAACGCATTTTCCCAGCCCCGGTCGGGAATAGGGTAAGGTGCCTAATTAGCGACCCTTTCCGATTTGCGACCTACCTCCCTACAGAAAAACTGGCAGGAGAAAACGCGGTAAAAACATCGTCAAAAGGTCAGCCATACTTTGGTTATCAAATTAAATTATTTTCCGGTCGTCGATGTTTCTGGTGGGACGTTTCAGGTGAGTTTAAATAAAAATGACGAGTTTCTTATCCAAAAAGTGTGTGTTTGGGCCCTCTCTGATGAAAAGCGATGCACATTAGGATGATGCACCTTTTTTATTCTGAATCGACATTCCTTTTTCAATTGATTGCCGTTTTCCCATAGTGAATCGCTCAACTGTGCACAGCATGGCGGTTAAAAATGTGTCGCAACTCATATTTCCTATTTGCGCCTGACATGGTCGCAAATAGCTCAAGAAGGGAAAGAAAGGGGAAAAGGGAGAAATGAAAATGAGGTGTTGCTGAAGCTTGCAATGTGTGGCAGGGGATGCCAAATGTCGTCACCGACTGCAGGGGTGCCGAATTCAGCGCGGACCTCAAATATCATACGAGATAGCCCGCAAAATTTGGGTTTCCGCCTTCTTTTCACCTTCAGTGCATCACGTGATCAGTTTTTACTTACGTAAATGTGTTGGATAAACGTGCATGTTCGAGTGATTGAGTGCTATGCGTATAGGTTACCTTTTTGAGATCATATTTCATCTTTTCAGGCGTCGCATTTTTTGCCATTTTTAATATGGGGAAACCCATAGACTTATTAGCGACCCTCCCCGGTCGCTAACCGGGAAGAGTTCCCTATTAGCGTTTTTTGCAATGGTCTGCCAAAATGCTCACTACAAATAAGTTAGTGAATATTGGGGCAGAAAATGACTATATTTTAATAGAAAAATGAACGATCTCTCCGAAAATCAAGCCAGTAATACAGTGGCACCCACAGAGCGTGAGCAATGACGGTTCAAATTAAGGGGGTCGCTAATTAGGCACCTTACCCTATATAATCCAGGCTTATTTTTACCAATAAAATGTGCTAAGAACGGTCTGCAAACTTCACCACAATGCGCCAGATTCGCGGACTGCAGAATATTCTGCTGAGCGTTCCAGCGAAATATTATGTCGGCCAAGACGTGACGTCATCCAAACAATGATTCAAATGTCCCAAGCCCGTTAAGTACCCTCCTAACTCACAGAACGCAGCCCCACAGCTGTTACAGTTACGATTACAATTGCCTTGCACATCTCTACCCCTGCACAAGGCCTGCACAAGCACGCAGCCGAGCCGAAAAGCGACTATTGTGGCGCGTCTTATTTCAACACTCGTTTGAGCGTCGAAGTCAAAAGTATTAATTTCAAAACCAATGCCGTGCATCAGTGGGATATCTATTGGTAGGTATATCATAGGAACCTAGGTATAGCAGCCGACAAAGCCAGCTTCAGGAAACACCACCAACTTGTCACACAAGAGAAGGCGCCCACACAACGCGCCACAAATCATCAAAACATGGGTTGCGCGGGCTGAAGCAGGCCGGCGCATGCATGGCCTTGGACCGGCGTATGCAGGCTGCTGCAGGTTCCGCAGAAAAATCCAGAAAGTCCACGTGGTCATCAGCCATGACACATGCGTGATCAAGGCAACCTGCGTATAGCATGTCACCTACCTTGGCGCAGCGAGTTACACGATGCAAAACCTGCGTGATGCGCTTACTCCGTGGGCGCGAGTAACGCCTGCGGCCACAACCCGCTGCGGACGAGTGATTGACCCCGCCAGAGGAGGTTTCATGTATCCGCGCATGACGGGTTGCTGTTTTACCCGAGTATAGCGGGCGTTGACACCCGTGAAGCGGGTGAAAGCTACGATGATAACGGGATGCTCTGCGAAACGCGGGAAGCTAAACGGGTAGTCAGCCTACCCGGCAGCAAAAACTCGCGCAGAGCGGGTAATTTCTTCAAAATACCCGCGATACGCGGGCCAACTCGCAATCCGCGGGTTGAATTGTTTTCAGTGTAGCATCATGGGGCGGAAGCTCGTTTTTCCACCCCGTTTGATCCCTTTGCGCTCGGTGAACTGTATGCTGCGGCCTCCTTTTGTTTTCTGTTTGCGTATACCGTTCGACTGCTCCTGGAAACAGCGCTGGTAGGCCGCGGGCGGTCAAAACTTCAGATCTCACCAAAACTCATGGCCGACCACGCACACTACTCTGATGCGACGCGGCTACCGCGGCAAGTTTGTCTGATCCGCGCGCCAAACAATCGACGATTGTTACTTTTTCTTAGCTCTGTGACTTTTTAACGGATTTTTTATCGGAACTACTTATGATTCGACACGTTTGCTTCGTATAACATTTTAAAAATCGGCTGTAGGTATATGAGAGGCTGGATAAGTGGGTATTGTGGCGGGGCTCGGGTGAGTTTAAAGGGACTATTCCACCTTTAACCCTCGCCCTGGCAGGGCATTTTTCATAACACGACCTGGCAGGGGGGGGGGGGGGTCGATGCGACCCCCCCCCCCCTCGCGATTGGCTCCTATGGCACCTAGAAACACCAAATTTGGTAGGTAGGTGGGCCCCCTGGAGTTCTCGCCCCTGTGCAAATTTGGTTGCTCTAGGTCGATATTTAGGGGGGTTTTGGGGGGTATAAATGTAAAAATTTCGCTAAAAACAGGGCAAAAGTTTTTCGCTTATAACTTTTGATCTAATTGAGATAAAGCAAAAAGAGAAGCACAAGTGAACTCAGCACGTCAAGGCGCGTCGAATGACATACTTTTTAGCTGGCTTAAGTGTACTTAAAGTTTTTCTTAAATTTTAAGTAAACTTTAATTAATTGATTAAGTTTAAGTTAACCAAATTGCATCATATCGCATATCATTCGATTCGGCTGATCATCAGGAACACAATGGTACCATTTTTTAAGCTCTAGCGTCATTATGTGCCAAGTTATTAGCAAAAACGTCATTTGACCTCAGTTGACCTCATTTGACCTGACCCATGGATAAGTACACCAAACAAAGAAGCACCAAGTGACCTGCTGTTAAGTACTGTGGTTTGAAAGCACAAAAGTGATAAAACGAAGCGGATATCTCCAGTATTTTCCGAATTTAGTATTTTCCCATAGGCTTAACATTATGACATAATGACCTCTAACTGACCTCAGGTCAGTGACATCCAAAAAACCGGAATATATGTTATACAACTTGGTGAACTTAGCACATCCTGAAAGTTTGAAGGAAATCGGTCCAAAACTGTGAGTTGGACAGGTGCATAAAGAAAGTTGAAATTTGACCATGACCTTGTACCGGTTTTTCTGACCTGGTGACCTGACCCAAGGTCACCCGGACCTGAAATTTTCAGGTCATGTGTAAAAAGGTTGCCCCATAGGCTGTGCCAAATTTGGCGGCGCTGCGCGCCGCCGTTTTCACGCTATCTTAGAAAAACCTTAGGGGGGGGGGTCGCATCGACCCCCCCCCCTGCCAGGGCGAGGGTTAACATGGGATTTGAGTTGAGATAGCCAAGTTTGCGGCGAGGTTCAGAAACCACTATCTATCTAGGTTGCAACCCCCGCGGCCTCTTGGTGTTGAAGAAATTCGTTCCCTTCATTTGAAAATGGGCCTTGTACAAGGCCCTATCTTCAACATGGAGCGACCGTTAGTGTGACGTCACCTCGTTTAGTCATTCTGATTTAAATGGGTTTGTTCGTTGAAAAATCGCTTAAAACTTGGTCTGAACTTTGTTGTGGTGCCTACAGAGTAAAAAGAATCAGCTTTATGACAGTAATGTGGCCTGGGGAAGGAGGTAATTTTGGGCTGTGACGTCACATATTTGAAAGTTTGTGTTTGGAATATGGGAAGCCTAAGATGTTTAATGAAAAATAAATGCCAGAACCGTGTTCCTGGTCATCCAATCTATAAAGTCGGGCACAATTTAACTGGTTTTAACAACATTTTAGAAGGTGGGATAGTCCCTTTAAGAATATGAACAATAAAAGCCGACACTTGAGGACTGAGGTCTTTGATCGATTGTAGCGGGGCTCGAGTGAGTTTAAGAATATAAACAATAAAAGCTGACCATTGAGGTCTTAAATCGTCCTTTTGAATTATATAAGGTCGAAAGGATTAAATGTGTTATCGTTTTTTTTTTTCGCCAAAATGTGTGAGTTTGACCATATGGCGTTCCAAGCATGTGCATATTCACTGCACATCGGTGCCTCTTCAGTTAAACAAATTCCCCCACACCCGAGTGCCATTGAATGACGCACTGCACCTTCCTCGAAAGCGCGTCATCACCCTCAGCCTTGAACATACCCGAGGCCCCTCGGCGGCTCCCATTTCCGTTCTGCCCTCCGCGCCTCGGCTGACGGCTCTCCGTCGCGGTTGGTGAGCCCCGCTGGACCAGGTGCACTACGGAGGGGTCCCGACCCCCTCTGCCTCTCTGACTCACAGACATCCGGCAGAGGCGCGCGTTACGCTACTGGGTGTGACGTCACGTTACGCTCCGTGACGTTGGGAGGGGTGTAGCAGGCACGGGCACAGCTGGGGAGCCGCCAACTCGAGTCGGGCACACAGGTCATCGGCCCCCTGCGAAGTGCAGGTAGTTACAGAGCAGTGTGGCCCCTCCGCCGCCCGGCGTGGTCGCTTTGTGTTGGTGTCCTTGTTTTTCGTATGGACGGTCACTCACTGTTGCTGTAGCCACCTCCGGATGCCAAACAAAGATTGCAAGATTATTGTGGTAGTGAAGCCTGTGGGAACAACACAAAGATAAAAAACGGCATGCGCTTTATACTGAGGATGTCTTTTGTTGGGTGTAAGGGCACGGCATTTTATCCGTGGTTCCTCCGTGTAGTACTAGATCGCGTTAGGAGTCGTTTTAACAGCATACGCTGGAGATAAACGAAATGTTTCGGGCGATTTAATTTAGCTTGTGACTTTGTTTAGCCTGGTAGTCTCGGTCGTAACCGTACGAATCGCCATACAGGTGCCCATACCGTAACAAGAGACCCTTGAGAAAGCCACAAAAACCCACTCATATAGCCACCGCCTTCTCGCTCGGCCCAGTTGTTTTTCTGTGGTCAGTTTCCGGGTAGGGCCGCGCGGTGGCAGCACCGTCGGTTGACCGGTGCAGCTGATCTCCAGGCTACCTGGACGGGGGGAGGGAGGGGAGGGTGGGGAGGAGGGGGTGGATGACGCAGACGGCAGCGGCGTTAGCCTGGCCGGCGGGAGGTCGACCGCGGCGCCGCGCCGGGGTCAGTCGACGAGCCAGCGGCGGGGCAGAGCGGAGCTGCGTGTTGGTTGGAGGAGGGTGCGAGCAATCAGAGGACCGTACAGGAGATGCCCTCCCATTCTCACAGCTATAATGTCAGCGTGAGTACGAACTGGCTGAGGCAGGGGAGGGTGATCAGTGTCCTTGACACGATCAGAAGGTCAGAGAAGGGAGAGTTGGTGGGACCGATAGGCGTCAGGAGCTGTGGTGATCGGGAGAGAGGTGTTTGTTGCACGTCAGAGAGCCCTGCCAACCGACTGCTGACACAGGTTTACGGATCACAAAAACGGCGTACGATCTCGGACAGCAAATGACCTGATGGGATTTTCAGGTAAGGCTGTTCCATTCATTCTGTCTATCGTGGTTTCTTACATTGATGGAGGCATAGATGGAGGGTTTGATTTGCGTCTGCAAGAAACAGACGTGCATAATATAAGATTTATATATAAAACGTACTTTTACATTTTGTACAATATCAATTTTTCCCGTTCTGGCAAGCTTTCAGTTTGTGAATTTCACACGATCATGCTGCACCGATTTACCCGAGCACTGCAGCGCTATAGCCGTGGCGTCACGTCGGCTCCCATTTCCCAAGGCTCGCCAAAGCTCTGCCGTGTCCATCCGGTTCCCGAACTCGCGTGACATAGCACACACGCTCCACTGCTCTGAGTGCCCGAGGCGACATGTATCCAGGGCAGAGGAAAGCCGGTCTCTGTCCCTCGGGACTGCAATAGTTAGCCACGGCTAAAGGGAAGGAACCATGATAGTAGGTATGTAGTTTAGTTGTGGGAATGGCCTTCGTTTGGTGCGGTTCAACGCCCCACATCGCATTATTTATGTTCCTCATGCATGTTTGAAGCCAGGGGATGATACTAAATTGGGACGCTGCACTCGTATGAGTCGGGGCAATAAAATCGTGTTGAATTTATATTCCTAGTAGTGATCAATACTGGTTTGATCACCTAATCCCGGATGTTTGGATTATGTGGTCTGGCTCAGGGACTCAGGGCTCCCAATTAGTTTATTGAGTGGCATTACGGTATACTCGTAGAAGACCGGCACCACGGTGTCGCCCCTGCCATCTGTGGTAAACTTGACGCCGTGGAGGTCCTGGGACCCCTCCCTCTACCGTGGCTGTTTTGGGGCACTTACCTGGAATTTGGGATGCCCTCCGCAAACACGTAAACAGGGTGCTGAAAACACCTATTAAACTGCACTCACGCATCGGAAACTGATAAGCACCGCTATTTCAGGAGCACTCGACTTCTGCCTTATTGCTCTCTGAATGGTTTTGTGCGAGATAAAATTTGAGAGAAGGGCCGCTGAATGAGGACAGGTTACATAATCTTTCTTGAGACATGGGGGTATTATGGAGCATTAAAACGCTCCCCGTTACGCATTCATAAGCAGCATAATATCGCGCATATCAATCGCATTTCATCGATATGTCAAATCCCGAGCGCTTTTCCAGCAGCAGGCATTGTATCCCCTGGCCAACAAACCCATCACCCCATGCAATCACGTTAGCCTTGTCCCTCTCTGGCCGTGCAGACTCTAGCTCACCGCCGCGGTAATATATCCACCTGTTGAATCTTTAATGACCATGCAGCGGTGCTGTTCGGGGTACTACCATCCAGCGCGGCGCCCTGAGTTCGAGCCAGGTGACATGGTCACGCTGGCAGTGCGTGGTGGGTCGGAGGACGGGACTGGCCGTGCCGTTAAGTCCTGTCCGCTTCTGAGGGACGGCGCGGGGACGACAGCGCGCCCTTGACCTCCTAGTGGGGTAGATACGGAGAACGATAGGGGAGAGGGGCGGAGGAGATGAGTTGCTGATTCAGAGGACCTCGGTAGCCTCTGGAGTCAGCTGATGCTGAGATCGGAAATCATAGATTGACGGCGATAAGAGATTGGGTAATGGTTTTGCAAAGGAGTGATGTTTAGATGCTCTATAGGTAGCTGCCAGCTGTTTGATTCTTACTTATGTTCGGGAGCATGAATATCTGTCTAATCGTGAATTGTTGACTTATCAGCCACTTGGCCAATGAATCGTTGATAAAGGATCGTTACGGATAGTTAACGTCATCGGTCATGGTGCAAACATACCAGATTAGCTTTATACCAAGACACGTCCACAGTTGAAGCCAGTAGCCCATTACTATGTTTACGCCTCTCATTCCAAGCGCCGCGGGCCGTTAGGGAGTCGGAATCACAGCGATAGCCAACTCAGGTCGTGAACTCTGACGCCGCTCTGACCTGTAACGGAGAGGTCAGAACGAGTGAGAGCAAAACAGCAATAACAACAGAACTCCTGGGGACCGAGACTCACCACCCGGGTCAGCCCGCTAAAAACGACCTCTGAAACAGCTGTTCGGACAACTGGCAGCGTTGCCTATCGGTGTTGTTCTTGTCGCACCTGATTGAAATGCCACCGAAATGGGTCGTAGGTATTGCCTAATCATCTTCGAGGCGCCACAGCCTTTTTCTTCACAGCTACTATCTGACCAATGCTTCCAATCAGTCACTTTTCGCAGTGTCATGGTCCTCTCGTCATTACGTCTCCTCTCTCTTGACTAGTCTCTTACTCAATCTCTCCACCACCTTTGTCCTGTGCTGTGACCTCTAATAGCTCTCTCTCTCTCTCTCTCTCTCTCTCTCTCTCTCTCTCTCTCTCTCTCTCTCTCTCTCTCTCTCTCTCTCTCTCTCTCTCTCTCTCTCTCTCTCTCTCTCTCTCTCTCTCTCCCCTCTCTGTTTTCTCCATTGGTAATCCAACGTCTTCACCTGATGGCCTCTGCACGTCCAGCCACGCGACGCAAACTCCCGCACCAACAGTCACTGTTCGACCTTCTCTTCCCTTGCCGGTAACGACCGACTCAGTCAGCCCAATCACCTCTCGTGACGTCAGCCGGTAACTCTGTGTGAGAAGCAGCAACTGCGCCGGTGTGAGCACCAGCGCAGCTGCGGCGCGATGCTGGCATTTGCGGCTCGTTGGTTGCAGAGTGATTCACGCAGGCAAACTCTCAATGAAGCTACGGTTCGCTGAGCACGCAATACGCACCGTAAAAATACACGGGCATGCGCATTGAATATCCATTCTCTCACTCACTCTTGCAGAAGAGCCGCCACAGCTAACCAGTTTTGACACATCTAGAATTACGCCAGAGCAGTGTCAAGAATGTGGCATCTCTAATCGGCGATTGATTGTCATCCCTAAGAGCCAAACAATTAAGGCTTCATTCATTAGTTTCTTGGAATCCGCTGGGCGGCCGTTAGAACACCTCAAGTCACCTTCCATTAGAGATGGGACTATCGTTTCTAGCCGATCGCAGCCCATCTTATCGCGTTTGCGTCGCCCTGACATCCAAGGTCAACCAAGGTCGGCCGAGGGCTTCAGTAAGCCCGCGCGCCTCGCCCAGTCTCAAGGTTACAGGTGAAGCGTCAAAACAGCACACTGCCGCCGGCGGGACTGGGTGCGTCGTCGCCAGTTTCACGGTGGTTGGTGGGAGCGGAGGGACGTGTAGCTAGTAGGAGCGAGCAGACGAGTGTGTGACGTGTGGTGTTCAGCCTGTGTGCTGGGGAGAGGTGGGCTGAGGTGCGGTGGAAAACGCATTGTGGTGCGGTGGAGATCAGCTATAGGCGCAGCCGTAAATGAGGACCGGTAAACGAAGTTCAACTGAATTGACTTATCATCATTCCGGAAGGTAATGTAAATCGTTCCAGACTATCTTTCTCTCAACAATTAAAACACATCAAACATTGTTTTTCCATTTAAAAATAATCTAGCGATGCTGTTCCGGCCGGACCCACATGAGGATAGTGCCCTGTGCTGCGACGGAGTCTCTGGTGTTAGCCTTATCTCCGCGATGCAGTCTCCAGCGCCTTGTTGACCAGCCGTCTACGCGGCCGCGGCGCCTACATTCTGTGCAAGCTCATGCCACATGTATGACCTGCGCAGGCGATGTGCGCTCACGAAAATGAAAACATGACCATTGTTCTCTTTGCAGTATTGTTCTTGCTAAGCTCAGTCACACGACGCTTCTGTTGCTGCGAGGAGATGTGTCCTCCTTTTCAGAGTATCGCTCTGAGAGGTTTTTATGTTTTTGGAGACCGTCTCGACTTTACCTCGATTAAATATTAATAACCTTGTTTTGAAGGAACTCGCTACTTAGCGGCTTATTCAAACGTCGTATTCATTGCTACTTCCTTTCTTTTCAGGATCCAAGCCAGTTCGTGAGCTACCGTAAGCCAAACGAGCCTCCCCGCATTGGGGAGATGCCCAGAATTGGCGGCGAAATGACGGAAAAGAAGGCGCAAAACGGAGCGAGCGAGCAGAATGGGCAGACGAGTCAAAACGGCCAGGGGGTCCAGAACGGAGCCAAAGCTCCTGGCTCCAACTGGAGGAGCAACTACGTGCCGGCCATCCTGGAGAGCGACAAGGGGGCAAAGGTGAGTCCAAAACGGCGGGATGTGTTTTGGAATACACCAAAATCTTGTTTACATATATGGCCAATCACGTCTTATGCAGTAAAGGATACGCTGCATAATATGTGAATACGACAAACTCAGAGCATAACAAATAGTGCAATCAGGCATCAGCTTCTCTCTCCGTCTCAGCTATCCCATTTCGGTTGCTTCCTTTGTGTCGGAATTGTTATCCCTTGCTGCTTCAAAATGGATTAACCCTCGCATGTGTAGGGGGGGGGTCGGATGGACCCCCCCCCCATGGGTTTTCGCGAATAACTCGCGTAAAAAGCGGCCGATCGCGACGAAACTTTCAGTACCCTCGCATTGATCAATTTGACACCTACCCTGAAAATTTCATGACCCTGACCCAAATGACCTTTGACCTGTGACCTCTTTTCCGAGACCATGTTTGGCCGGAATCGCGATTTCGCGTATGTCGGCTCGCACTAGCCGCGTGTTTGCAAGCTTTTCGTGGTTTCAAACGTTCAAACATGTGATTTGATGTTACTCCCGTGTGTGTCAAGGTCACCTGAAGGTCAGGTCAGGTCATTGACCTTTGGTGACCTCGGGTGACCTCGGGTCACTTTTTCGAGTTTTACATGTTTCTAGACTAGTTTTTGGAGCTGAATTCGAATTTAGCAACCATTTGAACATTTACGAAGTAGTTTTGGTGACTTCGTAACATGTTACGAAGCTGTCAGAGGCGGTTGACACGTACTACGAATACCCGTCACGACGCCTACTGGTTGACCTGACCTGACCTGACCCGACCTGGTCTAAATGCTTCAAGACATCATCTGTGATCAAAACTAACACGATATTCGTGATCAGCACCCCGAAAAACCCCTTAGCAGCCACACTTTACGACTTTCTAACAGGTCCCGATTTTCCCGACTTTGGGTCATTGACCTGACCTGGAAGGTCAACCAATGACCTAGGACCTTAAAATTGGGTATCATCGGCTTCCTCTCGTCACGGGCAACACGCTCGTTTTTTCCGCGAAGCTCTAGCTCGATCAGGGGCCAAACGGCAAGGGGGGGGTCCAACCGACCCCCCCTACACATTAGAAGCTGGCAAACGCCGCACACATGCGAGGGTTAAGTTTCAGTAGCCTGCGCCACTCTGTGGTCACTTAAAATCCAGCCATTGCATTGTGACGACATAGTGAATCGCTGCATACGCTCAGGTGCTGATGAGCGTACATATTGCAGTTCTGCTAATATGCACACAGCTTGCAACGATTGCTTGTGCCATGCCTCCACGAATTATCACAACAATAACTCCAAACGAAGGGCTCAGCTGCACTCGGGGGCTCCAGCTTGGCCAGCAGGTGAAAGGGTTGTTTATGGTAGTCTCATTAGCGATCATTATGGTAATCGCATTGGTCCTCACTAGGACTGAGGGAGAGTTTCGTAACTAGTGCTGCCTAGTAACTATAAGTGTGGTGCTAACTGCTAGTCCACGCAGTATATTGTTACAGCATGGTGAATAGAAGAGATCTCCATCCGCACTTTTTCTTTCGAAGAAAATCCCTTTCGAGCGTTTGGTCATAAGCTCTACCCCATCATTGTTGTTAGCCATCGTTGCGAAATCGCAAATAAAAGCTCCCGGCCCGATTCTTCATGTCAGGATTATGTTCATCCAGTGAAACATCCTGATACGCGAGCGAAAGTGAAACCTTATCAGTGTTTAGGTGCTGCTCTTGAATGTGTGTACATTGAACGTAATAAGCATAACGGCATGCTTAAACTTATCATAAGACAGCAACGTCAAGCGTAAACGTTTTAAATATCTTTCAAAATATCCCTGGTATATATGTCGCTAGGATAACCCATGCAATCATTGATAATTTCTTAAAGTTGTGGCAGTGCTCCATGGTGCATTTGGTGGTCACCCACTATCGCCACTAGAAGAAAAAGTAAACTTTCCAGCGGTGACCCTGGCGGCTCTGCGTGCTCGTGCCGAGTCGGTGACCGGAATTCGGGGTATCGCAGCCGTGCGGCGTCAGCTGATTACTGCCCTCGGGCGGGCACGTGACCACACGCTCCGCGGCCGAGCTCTGCATTCTGTCATGTCACCGGGAGAAAACTCGAAGGGTTTTGATGTAGTGTGTTAGTGGGAATCTCAGACCGTATATTGTCGATTGGGGCAGCAATTGGCTCCACGCCAGAACCAGTCAGTAAGGACAGTCTCGTATTCAATTGCATGATGGAATAGGAAGCTATGCCCTTATTCTAACGTCCGAAGTGTAGGAACCAATGTTTCTCAGTATTCTACACATTGAATGGCCTTTAGAGCAGCCCTTTGCAGCAGCACAGGACGGTGCAGCGTCACGAGTGGGGGGCTGACAGGTGAAGGATCTCCTTTGTATGTCAAGGACGAGCCTAAAAGTCGCCAGCGAGGCTACGAGTCGCCTAAAAATCGTCACCGTTGGACCTCTGAACCAAGGAACACGGTCATTTGCATGTTTAAACAGCAGGAGTATGGATTTGACTGGGAGCGATCGAGCTAAATAGGGAATCAAAGGTCATTCTCTACATGTGGGAGGTCGTTTCACGGATCGGTACTTAGAAGCCATCCCTCATTCAACAGCTGCAGCGTTCAGTTTGAGTCAGCCCAGGTGCGACGGTTCTGCAGTGGACAGTCACCGAAACCTCGCACATTTGTCCCTCGAAGTCAGCTGCTGCGACAATGACCTCATGCATTAGACATGTGCACGGCGGCGTCTGTGCGATCTCTCCGGGCCCTGCCGGCTGGGATACATACGTAATGACTCGCGCTGCCTGGCACCGCGGCAGAGCCGCCGGCGACGGCCGGGCAGGGACGCTCACAGGGCGGCCTGGCATCCGGCCAACACCGGCCCGGCGCCGGCCGCGGGGCCGCTGCCTTTGGAGCCGGGGCCGCTCAGAACATGGCGCATATGTGTAGTTCGAGCAGAAGGGTCGGGAATATGGGTGGGGTGGGGGTTGGGGAGGGTAGAACTGCGTAGTGCGTATGCTGATGAGAAAGAGAAGTCAGCATGGAACTTTCCAGTAAGAATACTGAAATTTTTAACGGTAAATTTGCGAAATAGGTGTGTAGAAATGTTAATGAAGGGCATGCATCTCCTTTCACACCTTTTCTAGAGTTGTCGACTTATTATCGAGTTTTATCAATACGAATGCTTTGCTGGTCATAATTTTATATTCCATATGGAGACAATAACGATGTAGGGTGTTGCTGACGTCAGAGGTTACAGCGCTAGTATGAAACTCCACAAATAATCATGAAACTCGCGCTGTGCGTGACTCCTCCGCGTTTAACCCGCGCCCCACTGGGGGGGGGGGGCTATTTATAGCCCCCCCCCTCCCGTTTTTCTGGAAAAACTTCCAAACCGCTTGACGTATCAACGCCAAACTTTCAGTACCTTCGGCTGCATCAATTTGACACCTTGTGTCAAAATTTGAACTTCGTAGCTACCATAGGTCGGCCGGAAATGACGTCAGAGTGACGTCATGTTCGGCCGATTTCGACGCAAAACATCGAACCACGGCAATCGCTCCCAAGGGCTCAGTTTTTAAGCTAGATCCAATTTCTTTGCATGAGAGGACTCAAAATTGACTGCGCTATCAAACTGCTATCTCGGATTTTCGAAATTTTGAAAATTTCGAAAATTTTATGTAATAAAATTCAAAATTTACATTTTTACATTTTTTCCAAAAAGTTTTTGACTTTTCGAAAAAACCGGAATATATGTGATAGAACGCGTTATTATGACTAACTCTAGCAAGTTTCAGCTAAATATCTTCAAAAATGGCCAAGTTATACGCATTATTGCAAAAAAATTCACAATTATTAATTTTTCAAATCAATTTTTCACCACGTATTTGACATCGTACGCCAATATAAATAGCACCATCGTGTTCCTGAGCTCAAACTGCATCCAATAGACACCTTTTCTGTTGAAAAATTATAACTTCAAAATTTGACCTTTTTTGACCTGAAAGTGACCTGACCTAAGCTAAATTTGACTCAAAATGACCTCGAATGACACAGACGACATCAAATTCAAAATCTTTGGCCTAAATGGACCATAAAACATGTGTCTTGTGACCGACGCATGATATAATATTTTCGTGACCTGTGATGACCTGACCTTGACCTGAAAATCAAAGTACAAGTTTGGTACCCTCAGGGTATCTAGAGCATCTGTTCACGAGTGTGTGAACCAAAAATGAGCCTGATCTGACTTGTAGGACGGCGGCCAGAGCCCAAAACGTGAACAAACCAAAATGCTAATAATTTTTACTTTGACCTGACCTGTGACGTCATCGGTGACCTCGAGGTCAATGAAATTAGGTTTCGCTCGACAGTTTTTCCGGGGCTATCAGACGCCGTTTGAATTTTGACGATAGGCCCAGTAGTTTCGGAGTTAGGAGGGGGGCTATGAATAGCCCCCCCCCCCCCCAGTAGGGCGTGTTATACGCAGACCCCAGTGGGGCGCGGGTTAAC
The DNA here is from genome assembly GCF_019059575.1 of Amphibalanus amphitrite. Classification (NCBI taxonomy): domain Eukaryota; kingdom Metazoa; phylum Arthropoda; class Thecostraca; order Balanomorpha; family Balanidae; genus Amphibalanus; species Amphibalanus amphitrite. Next base: position 73,734 of record NW_024883358.1, read on the forward strand.
TAACCCATCCCTCCGACCACTGCTTACCACTCTAACAGCTCCCATTCTCCATCCCCCAGAGCCCCGCAGATACGGAGAAGGCGCCGGGCGGTCCCGAGGACCCTGTCTCTGAGGACGAGCACCCGGACCGCGGGCAGTGGGGCTCCAAATGGGAGTTCATCTTCTCCTGCGTGGGCCTCTCGGTGGGCATTGGAAACGTGTGGCGGTTCCCGGCTCTGGCCTACGAGAACGGTGGAGGTGAGAACTCGGAACTCTGGCCGCTCCATGAGAGGGAAGCGGGCAAAGCATAACATGTTGCAGGTCCAACACTGTCACCTGTGTCAACCTCAAAGTTCAGAACAAGTCGAACTGTGTATGCCTTGTGCGTAAAATAATGTAATTTGTTCTTGATTCATATCACCACAGTAAAATTATTGCTGAAAATGTCGACCATTTGCCACCACTAACCGCCCGTGTGTTGTCGCTTCCAGGTGCCTTCCTGATTCCGTACATAATCATCCTGGTTCTGGTGGGGAAGCCGATGTACCTGATGGAAACTGCGCTGGGACAGTACAGCCAGCTCGGACCAATGTCCGTCTGGAGCATGGCGCCCATCATGAAAGGTAGGCGTCCATCACATGTGCAGCATGAGCCATGCAGACTTTTAATATGCTATACATCATGATTGTCTAGTAATTGATGCGAGGTGAAAGATCTTATGAACGAGCGGTTCGATGATTGACCATTTGCATCCAAACGACTAAAATTAGCCATGTGTATTTATTTCCTGCGTTTAGACGTTCAGAACGGAGGTCATGACTTCGTCAATCAATGGGCCATCTCGTCGGCGATTCTGTGAAATAAATAAATAGATAAAATTGTAAGCCGACCTGAACCGTATTCTTTTCTCCGTATTTACTCAGGCATCTTGCGGTCTACTTATTGTATAAAAGTGTTATTCACAACGAACATCAAATGCCACTCGTTTCATAGACTTGAACGTTGCCTCCCTCACAGTAAGAAGTTGTCCTCAAGGCACGCTCAGCTTCATTCCATTTCCAGCAGTCAGAGCCGGGCCGGACTCTGCCTAACTCGTCATATCCCTTTCGCAGGTGTTGGAGCGGCCATGGTGATCATCTCCCTCATCGTCTCCATCTACTACAACGTCATCATGTGCTACACGCTCTTCTTCACGTTCGCCTCCTTCCAGAGCGGCAGCATCGCGCCGTGGTCGTGGTGTAACACCGGTGAGTAGCGACGCCTCTGCTGAGTGGTGTCCCTTCTCCTGGCCTCGATATTTGTAGCACTAAAATTGTAGCGCTGAATGAATCTGTTACCACCAGTGAAACTATTCTCTAGTGGGATAACTTCCAACTTCTGCCATAAGGAGTGAATGAATCACAGAGACGGACTGCGAAAACCCAGAGGATCTGTCATGTCCGCATATGACATAACCGACAGAAGCAGAGACACGGACGAAGCTGTTCTATTATAGGCCCTACTCTGATACACAAACTTCCTAACTTGTGCCGTAGCGAAAAAGGAGGGATGTTGAGGAAAGAGGGGCTTGTCAGAGGATACAACAAGACGTAGCTGCGACTCTGGCTGCGACAAGGCTTAAAGGGACTGTCTTCTTCAATGAAAAAATGCGCTCCTTTCCAGAGTTGTTTGCCACGGATAATTGTTACGTCCGGAACGCCTCGTTCCCGACCTGCAAGGCCCTGCAGAAGCTGGTGGAGACCAACAAGACGGACATGCTGCCGGAGATGGGCGTCAACTGCCACAACCGCTCCGAGCTGGCGGCGCAACAGTACTTCGAGTGAGCTCAGGCGATAAACGACATTATTTCCTGTAATAGCAGCGCGAAAGTTCTACAGCTCTGTAAATAACGATTGTATAGTTAGCCCAATTAACTTCCCAACTCTCAAGGTTTAAACATACGGGCTTAAACATAAACATGAAACATCGTAGGTTGACCCGTTTAAAATTTGACATTTGTTGGTTTTACAAATGAGAGGAACTGTCTGTTTTTTGTTAGTTTGCCTTTCAGGCATGATATATATCGTCCCACAGCGCAAACTCTTCACAAATCAGTTACGGCTGGGCCCATGTGTTGCCTACAACACAAGCCCAAATGTTCCACCATATTACATCGCTGAGTGTTTTCCGTCGGCAGGAGGTACGTGCTGAAGCTGGGTCCGATGTTGGACGAGCCCGGAGACATTGGCAGCATGAACTGGCAGCTCGCCCTCTGTCTGCTCCTCTCTTGGATCATCGTCTTCTTCTGTCTGATGAAGGGCGTCAAGAGCTCCGGCAAGGTAAGAACAAGCTTCGAATGGTCCGTTCGCTGAGAAAATGCCGAAAGATAAGCGTGCTTTGATTGGCTTACCATGTAATTGCATAGAACACAAATCACAATCTAACTAACTTCTGTTCCTCTAAAAAGAGAAAATGGGAATAAGTGACAAACACCTTATGTTTCGTGGGTACCAGTGTAAATCCTGAAAATGAAGGACTACGAGCTTGCTCATTGAAATTCCCTTAGTGTCTGGCTGGAGGTATTGCGACCCGTGAAATACGTTGCGACGATCGTGACAACATTCTCGTCTATTTGTTTGCAGGTTGTGTACGTGACTGCCACCGTTCCGTATATGTTCCTAATTGCCATTCTGGCGTACGGATGCACCCTGGATGGCGCCATCGACGGCATCAAGTTCTTCTTCATTCCCAAGTGGGAGCGTCTCGCCGATGTCACTGTAAGTGAAAAATTATACTTTTACTACCAAATGCATGCAAAAATCACTTCACTCCCCATTGACCTCACATCGAATAAAATCGTTTTTAGAAATAGTCCTAGTTCTTGTCTACCGTTCGAAAATCGCTGTATTTGTGACTGACAACTTTTTGCATACACACAACAGCCTTGCATACTTTTTGGTTCTAGACAATGATTTAACTCTTCAACCAGTCATGAGTCAGGGATCGTTTCCACTTATGCATTATTCATCTTGTCGCTTGCGGCACCTGACTGACAACCGGATCTCCCTGCAGGTTTGGCAGAAGGCCGCCGAGCAGATGTTCTTCTCTCTCAGCGTCTCCTGGGGCGGCCTCATCATGTTCGGCTCCTACAACAAGTTCAACCACAAGGTCCACATCGACGCCATGGTCATCTCCTCCCTGGACTTCTTGACTTCCATCATTGCCTCTGTAGCTGTGTTCAGCATCCTCGGCTCGATGGCGAGATCGGGTGGAGTTGAAGTCGGTGATGTGGTGAAGTCGGGACAGAATCTGGCCTTCATCGCCTTCCCAGAAGCGATTGGAAACGTGCCCGGCTGGCAGCTCTGGTCGGTGCTGTTCTTCTTGATGCTCTACACACTCGGACTGGACTCGGAGGTGAGCTAGACGCATGGAGAAGGATATCTCTTGAGAGACAGTTTGTCGAAAAGAGCTAGTGAGATTAATAAGTTGTACGTGCCACCAATATCAACAGCTCCGATACGTAATTTGTTATCGATTTATTCTGCATCACTGACATACTGTCACCCTTTGTCCCACAGTTTGCGCTGCTGGAGACCTTCACGACAGCCATCTACGATACAATCCCGTCCAGCAGAAACTACAAGGTTCTGATCACATTCGCGGCCTCCAGCAGTTGCTTCCTGCTCGGACTGCCCTGCGTTTCACAGGTAAGGTCATGACGAGGTGCGTTCCTTTCAGAATGTTTTTTTTTTTAGTGTGGTGATGTGCTAGACTTCTTAGACCGAAACTAGCCGATCTCACGTATGTGGTATAAAAGGATTGTTTAGAGCTTTGAAGTCACTCAACAGATTATATGACTCATATAACCTTACAATTAGGAGACGTCGCTTAAAGTAGTCATCACTTCAAAATTCAAACCAGTGCTTGATCGCAGCTGAACGCTAAACCTGTTTGACTTCAGACGACAGGTGCCAGACCGGTCCATGCGTGCTGAAGCTGACCCTGACTGACCTCAGCTGACCCCTGCTGACCCTGGCTGACCTCAGCTGACCCCTACTGACCTCTGACTGACCTTTGACCCCTGTCCACAGGCCGGTCCGTACGTCCTGAAGCTGATGGACACATTCGGAGGACTGGGCGTCATGCTGATAGCCGTGTTCGAGCTAGTCGGTATCATGTGGGTGTACGGAGTGAACCGCTTCTGTGACAACATCCAGTTCATGAACGACTTCAAGCCGAGCATCGTCTTCAAAGTGTGCTGGGTGCTCATCGCGCCATTCATGCTCGGGGTATGTGCTCCGGAGGAAAACGTAACGATGCTTCATACGTTAGGAAGTCTCTCGGGCGTACTGCGCAAGTATCACCATACTAATTGGTATAGTTTGGTATGGAGCCGATGGTCAACACCAGTTGTGGCTCTGTCTTGCCTAACCACCAGGCACCAACCGTGGTTCAGTTTTACAGAACCACTTCCTCGTTCCTGATAGTTCTGCTGTGTTTCGAACTGACCGCTAAACCGCCATTCTCACCGCTCCACTACCTCTCCACAGATTATCTTCGTGTACTCGACGTACCAGTTTGAGCCGCCCACCTACGGTGACGAAGAGTACCCCACGTGGGCTGTCGGGGTTGGCTGGGCTTTGGCCGGAGTCTCCGTCCTACAGATTCCCATCTGGGGATTGTGCGTGCTGGTTTACTACACCTTTAAGGGGGTAAGTCACAGATCTCAGGAGTTCTAGACTCTATATTGGACGTCGGAAATAGTAAGTTTGTTGTTAACTTGATACACGTCATGCCTGTTTTCGAGATACGTGGTTGTAAACCACCACCACCACCAACAACAGAATAATGCCAGAGTCAGATCATGCGAATCACCATAGAGCCATACGTTGAAGGTTGAAGGAATGCTGAAAGAAATGAATGCTTTGCGGTAACGCTGGCACTGTGTGTTTGCAGAATTTCCTCCAGTCGTTCCGTCCCCTGCCCAGCTGGGGTCCCGGCGACAAGGAGGCCAGAAAACGTCTGCTCTCGGTGCGCGGTCAGCTGATGCGCCGCGATGAGCTGCATGGCGCCGACAATGCCGCGCTGGAGGTAGAATAGTGTTCAACCACCGATGGTGAGACAGTATCACGGAGAAGTGTTGGCTGTCAGCGCCTATGAACGGTTACCCTGCCCGAGGTCAAGGAATGTTCCGTCCACCTTTTAAACAAACATTCCAACGAGTGATTTAACTTTTCATGGATGTTTTATCCGTGCGGTTGTCATTTTGAGCCGTAGAAACATTCCGTCCTCCAGGAAAGACGTTACAGTCCGTCCCATACAAGTGTGGTGCTGTACAATCGGTGCGCGGAAACTGCACGGAAACTGTGCGTGATTTCCAGCATTTTTGAAATAGCCACACCAGCGTATGCTGTAGAAATGTGCGATGGTTTTACAGCTTCAACCCATACAAACTAGACAAGCATTATAAAATTGATCCTTCCAAATATAACCACGTTTTCTCGACTTTTCGTCCTGTTGCTTGTGCTCAAACTCTTCAGAACATTTGGTACTGGTTTCGGACGATGAATAGCGCGCAGCATGATGTATTTTGTTCGATCAGCATCGGATGAGGCTACGTGCGCTGTCTGTTTTAACTGTATTACAGTGGTGACAAGAGTGTCCTCGAGGTGCTGTTTTTATGTAGCATGGGGGGGGGGGGTAAAACATGTCATACTTTTACGGAACCTGCGTCAGTAACTATTTGAATGTAATGTCTAAACATCTGTAACATTATCAGTGTATCTTATGTTAACTCTTTTGGAAGCCAGTATGCCCGTTACCTTTGCTCTGATGTAGATTGTGAAGTTTTCTTTGACGATCATGCCTCACTTTTACCACCTGAGTGAGAGATCAGAGCAATACGATGTCATGTAATTGAGCGAGCTGTGTGATGTGCAACAATGAAATGTATAAAACTGTGGACAGAATGTCGCCATGGTGTTGTTTATTTAGTGAGCGTACCTTGTAAGGAGAGCTTTGTGACCAACGGTGTTTGTGCTTCCAACGAGGAATATGAGTGTCCGGGTATTTGATAAATATATGATTACCGGAAAACACAGTCTATCCAGTCGGGAAATATTTAGACCGTTTTCTGTTTATATGTATCTGTTTACAATTTCCATTTTGCAAATATTGTGTCAGTGAACGCCGATCAATCTTATGCTCTAGCATGAGTCTATAGTTACGAGCGAGCGAGCGCAGCGAGCGAAGTGAGTCTTTTCAATACCAGTATAGCGCCTTTTGGGGCGACTAACGGAGCGAGCGAGAGGGTGAGCCTTGCACGTGCGAAATTTCGAGGGGGTACCTCCAACTGACTTGTGCACGGCACCCTACTAACCGGTCTCTAGCGATGTGCCAAATTTGAGCACAATCGGCCCAGCCGTTCTCGAGATCTGGAAGCGGCACCCTGCACGTGCGCACGTGCAAAATGGGTCCCAACTGACTTGTGCACGGCACCCTACTAACTGGTCCCTAGCCATGTACCAAATTTGAGCGCTTTCGGTCCAGCCGTTCTCGAGATCTGGAAACGACCCCTGCACGTGCGCACGTGCAGCAACACCCCAACTCTGGCACATGGATATGCAGTGCCTAGTGGGTGCCTACCTACATGCCAACTTTCAGCGCAATCGGCCAAGTAGTTACCGAGATATTGCAACAATGACAAAAGTGACACCTCTTCATTTTGCGCGTGGCACGTGCATAAGGGGTCACCCACATGCATCGGGAATAGTCCAATACTTGGTAGAAGGAATGAAGCTACCCTACAAAAATTACCCCGTGTAAATCGGTCAAGTGGTTGCTGAGATATAAGCCTCGCAAAAGCGTCCGCACGGCCGGCCGGCCGGCCGGCCGGCCGGCCGCTCATACTCAGAAATTTCCGTTAATCTAAGGAAAGACTACGCTCGCTTCGCTCGCTCCGTAATAACGGAAAAATCTCAGTATGAGCGGCCCGGCCCGGCCCGGCCCGGCCCGGCCTGTAACGCTTTTGAGAGGCTTATATCTCAGCAACCGCTGGACCGATTGGCCTGCGGTCTTTTTTGTTGGGTAGCCCCATCCCTTCTACCCCGTAATTGACTACTTTTGATACATCTCAGTGACCGTCGTGGCACGTGCCACGTGAATAGTCAAGGGTGTTCAAGCTGTTTTGCAAAAGTAGTGATTTTGAGAGGCTCATATCTCAGCAGCCGCTTGGGCGATTGACTTGCGGTAATTTTTGTAGGGTAGCAGCATCCCTTCTACCCAATATAGGATACTCTCGATGTATGTGGGTCACCCCCAGTGCACGTGCAAAACACAACAATAAGAGGTGCCAAATTTGTTCCCATTTCAGTAACTCGGTAATTACTGGGGCGATTTCGCTGAAACTTGGCATACAGGTAGGCACCCACCAGGCAATGCATTCCCATGTGTTGCGGTTAGGGTGCTACTGCACGTGCGCACGTGCAGGGGGCGTTTCCAGATCTCGAGAACGGCTGGGCCGATTGCGCTCAAATTTGGTACATGGTTGGAGACCAGTTAGTAGGGTGCCGTGCAAAAGTCATTTTGGACCCCGTTTGCACGTGCGCACGTGCAGAATGCCGCTTCCAGATCTCAGGAACGGTTGGGCCGATTGCGTTCAAATTTGGCACACCGCTAGCGACCGGTTAGAAGGGTGCTTTGCACAAGCCGGTTGGAAGTACCATCTCGCCCTTCCGCACGTGCAGGGCTCACTATCTCGCTCGCTCGTTCTTCGCCCAAAAGGCGTTTTACTGGTTATACATTTACGTCTTTTTTCGTCACTACAACTACAAAGGTGGACATAAATGTTCTGATTTCCTGATGTCATGAGACGATGCCTGTAGAGGATGAGTACCTAATCCATATTCGGCAGGTTACTAACATGCCATGATGAGGCATTAAACACGTTCTAACTTCATGGTGCTGTGACTTGTCGCTAGATAAACAAAGCTGCGAGACAAAAAGCTACATTACTTATACAAGCAAAAGCAATGTAACCAAAGCTTAAAAAAAGTAGCTTACATCAAACACTCAATGTAGTCATGTTAACTTCTGTCGTATTTGTACTAAGGTGCGCTGCATCGTGCATACTGCATGGCCACAACTACGCATATGTAGCTTAGCTAAATACCGAACCCAGCCGTAGCTGAAGCGCGTATGTGCGAGCGTTTACCTACTGAAGTCCACAGACACTGCTGTGTTGTGCTGCACTACTATCGGCGCTCTGACCAGCCTCTGCGCCAGAATTGTCGCCGACGTCTGCCGCTGCGTCGTTTATGCCTCTGCCGACAGCTGGGTCGTACACCGACTCGACGAAAAATGTCTCCATCATGCCCTTGCCTTTGATCTCGGTGATGCCACGAGACTCTAGGGCATACGGCGAGCCCTCGGCCTCCAGCCTCCTGGGAAAAGAGCAGGCGTGTTAGCAACACCGATCCCACCGTTTGCGGATCTCACCATTTACAGTCGCTACTGTACACTATCCCACCGGTTGCAGTCTCCGCTGAACACTATCTCACAGTTTACAATCACCGCTATATTTACACTATCTCAGCGTTTCAGTCACCTGTGTTGTACCTCGCCATCTTCAGTGATCAGTCACTACCTTAACTCACCGTTTGCAGTCTTTCTTGTTTGCTATATCACCGTTAATAGTCGCCGCTGGTATCTCACCGTTTACAGTCGCCGCTGTACATGCTATATCTCACCGTTTACAGTCGCCGCAGTACTGTATCTCACCGTTTACAGTCGCCGTTGTATGTACTATATCTCACCGTTTACAATCGCCGCTGTATGTACTATATCTCACCTTTTACAGTCGCCGCTCAGGTGGATCCTGCCGGGCACTCCGTGCGACTCCATCCTGCTGGCCACGTTCACTGTGTCGCCGAACAGGCAGTAGCGGGGCATCTTCTGACCGACCACCCCCGCCACCGCGGGGCCCGTGTGCAGGCCCACGCGAATCTGACCGGGGAGTGACCAGCAGTTCATACAGAGAAGTTTCAAACAAAAGAGTCGATACCAACGGCTTTATACGGTACCAGAGCTACGGTACCACGGTTCGCATCATGTGTCTGAGCAAATACCCGTTCAACAATGAAACTGAACGTTTATCTGCCAAGATCCCACCCATTCGATGATTTCAACTATTTTAATCACCAGTGACCTGACCTGGTAGCGGCATCACCGTGTAGTGACATGGTAATATAATGCCGTACTAATCGACACTCGACAGTGACCAGTCACTCATGCTCTGCCTAACCACCAGTGGTCTGACTCATCTAACCAAAAGTGCGCTGACCGCCGGTGCGCTGACCTGGACGGGCGCTCCTGTGATGGGGTGCGCCACCTGCCTGGCCAGCCGGACCATGTCAATCGCCTGGCTAGTGACTCGGGTGGCGTGGTCCCGCACCCGGCCCGGGATCCCACCGACCACCATGTAGGCGTCGCCGATCGTCTCCACCTGAAACGGGCCGACGGGATATGTATGTGTCTGGAGGGTGGTAGCGAGAGGACGGCCGACCCGGGGCTCTAGGCTCCAATAGACCGACAGGGGACGTGACCGGAAAGAGGTAAAAAGAGAGTGACTTTCTGACCTTAGAATAGGCCCAAAAACAACGAAGACTTGGAAAGCACATCATTTTCCTGAGCCTGCGCTACAAAAAAAAAAAAACATTCACACGGCTGGGCATTGAACTGGTCTTGTGCAGATCACACTTCAAAAGTACTGTAATTACCATGCACATAAACCAGTGTTCGCCACGGGCCGCAAAATCTTAGTCTAGCCCAGCCCAGGCCCATGGGCTTACAGCCCGGCCCAGCCCGAGCCCATTCATGGTAAAAGCGTCAAAGCCCAGCCCGGCCCAGCCCGTCAAAAATGAATGGGTTAAAAATTATTGACACCGCACAGGTACCCAAAGGTAGCAAAGAAACAATATTTTGCGAGCCGCATGCACAATGCACATTGCATGCGTGCTTTATTGACTCGTTTTTTAGTCTTGCACAGTAATAAGCTATGTAGTTATAGTTTTTGTCTCAGTTGCGAGCCCCTGACTCCACTTAACGGTTCCTGGCCCAGCCCATCCACAGCCCATCGATCCTTCGTATTTGAGGGCCCAGCCCAGCCCGTAGCCCAGCCCAGCCCATGGCCCATTGGGCTGGCCCGGCCCATGGCGAACACTGACATAAACTACACAATTACACACTGTGTTGTAGCTTATAGATCCAAAGCACGCCGCACTGACCTTGTAGACGCCGTTACTCTCGGTCGCATCATCGAAGCGCGTATACATCTCGTTCAGCAGCTGAACAATCTGACGCGGTTCGCAATGGGAGGCGATCACGGTGAACGTCACGATATCGCTGAACAGAACTGGAAACACGTCAGTCAGTGACGTTAGCCAGTGACGTCAGAACTCGGCCGGTAATTGGTGTAGTGGTGTGGACACAGCGCTAAGCAATGACATGCTACTGACGTACCGTGGGTGTAACGCACGTGGGCCTACTAATGTATACTGTAAAGTACGTGGAGGTACGGAGTATGACGTCAAATCCATAACATAAAGGGATCTCCCCGTTTTCCAGATAGCTTATTGTAAAAAAGATAAAATAATGTTCACTGGGTCGATTGAAGACAAATCAACCCATAGTCGTATGTATGTATACGTACGATACACATGTTATAGCAATTAGCCAATTCAGGTATGCACCCATGGTAATGGGGATATAAGCGATGCTCTATGATACATCAACTCTAATTTCTTATTCCTCTTTCATATCCCGCGTTATCAACTACCCTCGTCCTCCATCACTCACTAGTGGCGCTATCGAAGTTCTCCTGAACTTTGTCTCCGCTCTTGAGCTTGTGCGCCACCTCCGGGGGTAGCATACTGTGCAGCAGCCGGTCTGTCTTCTCCTTCTCCTTCTCTAGGGCAGCGGCTGTGCGCTTCAGCTCCGCCGTGGTGGCCTCCAGACGCTGCCTGAGTGACGTCAGCAAATGACGTATGACGTAATGGCAAATAACGTCAATGTATACTATACATTGTATAGCCAACTATACATTGCACGGTATACACACTTATAAATGTAAGAGCAATGTACTCGTAACTCACTCGTTGCAATAATTAAGACGATGTTTGACGTTTTCGTTTGTGGTGAGTTATCAGCCGTCTTGCTTTTCTGACAAATGCGAGGGCAAACTCCGTGTTTCATCGCCTAACATGAGGTTAAACTCCATGCTTTGACATTGTCAATTCTGCTCTACACTGTATGAGATTTAATGCAGGAGATAAGTCCGAGTCAGCTGTCTTACATGAGATCAAACTCGGTGCTGCGCTGGTGTTTGAGGAGGATCAGCTCCCGTGTCGAGTCCGAACGGGGAATGTCGGATATCTTCAGCGATTTCTCGGCCAGCTCCTTCAAACTGGTCACCATCGGGTTTCCGAGGAACAGAACCCGGTTGTCACCGAGAAAAATCAGCTCGCCTGAAAACGTTAAATTCGTAAATTATTATTCAAGTGTATAAGTTTAGAACATTAAATGCAAACAGCCCATTCAACATTCAGTTGTGCTTATCAGTCATCACCTTCTTTCTGTCACATGGTAAAATAAACTCACCTTGGCACCTAAACGTTTAAATCATGTTATCTGTCATATATTCCTAACAACCTTTCCAAATTCCGAACTCTGCGAGCAATTCTAAATTTTCAATTATAGTAACGATCATCGATCACTTTTCCGACTTTTTGCTTCAAAACCATTGGTCTTATTCTTACCTCTGAGAACGGTGCCCACCGTCTTCTCTGTGCCTTTAGTGACGGCAAATTGGAACACCAGGTTCTTGAAGCGCTCCACGTTCTCAAAGTTAAAGGTGGTGTAGGGCCAAACGAGCTCCAGCAGCTCGTCCACGGCCGGAAATGACGTCACTTCCGGGCATAGCACGCCGATACCGAAACCGTACTGTTGCACTCTCAGCCCCCTGGGAATAGAATTGGCCGTATATGCTGACCTCGTAATAAAAATGGCACTTTAAATGTGAGATAATAGCATGTTTAATCCGTTTATATTTTGAAGCGTAGTCTGACTGTAAATCTTTTGAAAGATAAATTTAGGGCAATTTATTGACCACCTCAGTAGCGTTGCACTAGAGCAATAGCGGCATCGGCTATCCAGGTAATACTTCTGAGAAAGCAGGGATCACTTTATAGCGTTACATTTGACCAGTCACCATCAGCCGAGCCACTGCTCACTGGTTGAAGATGAAGTGGTAGGGGTGTATCGCCGAAAACTCAGCCGTGTTGACAAAGTTGACCTCAGCTGGAGCCAACGTATCTGCCGCGGGGGCCAGGGAGAGGGCAGAGCGAGGACGGTCCCCGGAGGGCACAGGTAGAGTCGGGGTGGTCAGCTGGCCTAGCTGGGTCACCCTGACGAGAGGAGGGCGGCTGTCAGACTGGGAATTCATTGTGTCAAAGGAATGGCATCGGATGTGGCGTTGTGTCGTAATTGACGATCTTGACACATGCTTCGTTAAAAGCTTGCAGTTCATTGGTTTATTTTACATATCTACAAGACCATACGATTTTCCTTCTTGCATTCCACTGTTGGTTTACCTCAGTCGCACGTGGTGGACCACCTCCTCCTCGTTGATCCTCTCCTCCCTGGTCCACATCACCTCGAACTGGACGGCTAGGTTGTAGAAGTTCTTGGCGCACCCCTTCAGGGCTCCTACGAAAGGGAAAAGGATACAAGCCTTCAGGGCATAGCTGGTGGCATCCGTCGTCTGCTGCTTTCGGGAGCTCCTCGCTAGCTTCCCAGTTCCCATGTATCATTTGCAAATTGAGTAATTATATCTAGTATATTGCGACTTACTGACATATACAGGGTGGACCAAAAAGGATGGAAACATTTTAAACTCGTATAAAACATGCAATATTGCATGCAGGTGACTGAAAATGATACCAAACGACAGTACATTTTGTGGAAATTCATAATGACGTCATGCTCAGCTGCTTTCTCTCGTTTTCAGTCTCTCACAGCAAATGTTCAAGGAGACCACCTTTGCGAGACAGGCACAGATCGGCCCGCCTCGCGGCTGACGCGATAGCCCGACGACACATGTCCTCTGGTATGACTCGCACAGCCTTGGTGATCGCTCTCTTCAGGTCAGTAAAGCTTACAGAACCTTCTTTAAGCTTTAGTGAATTTTCACGACCGGTGACCCTTGAGATGACCGTACAGGAAAAAATCCAGTAGGGTCAGGTCGGTTGAGCAGACAGGCCAGTTCCACTTCGGTTCCAGGGTGCGACGTGGCTGACCTACCAAGCGACGCTAAAGAAGTTCTTGAAGTGAGATCAAGCGACGTATGGCAGTATTTTGGACCTCATGTGGTTCCAGCAAGGCGATGCTTCTCCTCGCATAGCAAAACAATGCTTAAGTGGATCGAGAACCACTCTGGTGACCGGCTGATATCCCGCGGTGCCAGTCGGAACTGGCCCGTCTGCTCACTTGACTTGACCCCTATGGATTTTTTTTCCTGTGGCCTCATCTCAAGGGCCAGGTCTACAAAGAAGGTCCAGCAAGCTTCTGTGGCCTGAAGAGAGCGATCATCAAGGCTGTGCGAGTCATACCTGAGGACATGTGTCGTCGGGCTATCGCGTCAGCCGCGAGGCGGGCCGATCTGTGCCTGTCTCGCAAAGGTGGTCTCCTCGAACATCTACTATGAGAGACTGAAAACGAGAGAAAGCAGCTGAGCATGATGTCATTATGAATTTCCACAAAATATACTGTCGTTTGGTATCATTTTCAGTCACCTGCATGCAATATTGCATGTTTTATGAGAGTTTAAAATGTTTCCATCCTTTTTGGTCCACCCTGTATCATACGATGATATTCTCCCGACTTGCAAGCGAGCCTTTGAACTATATTATTGTGTATATTATCGCACCTATGGCCAGCGTCTGGAGCCCCTGTCGTCGCGAGTAGTAATCGACATACAGCACGTCCGGCCGCTCCGTGTCCTCGGTGCAGGCAAACGACGGCATCACGATCCCCGGGAAGGCCGTGGTCATCAGGTAGCTGAAACGGGTGGACGTGTTGAATGTGAGGAATGAGGCACGCCTCGACAAAACCGGGATCATTTCGCCCGATCGTTTTCTAAAGGCGTTCGGAATACTTTAATGGATATAGCATATCAAACATGTGTATGAAAAACGCATATGTAGTCTTGTGACAGGCGAGAAGAACGTGTTAATCCATCGTGTAAAACGAGCTTATATTGTGAGCGTGTCACCCCATATGTATTATGTAATTAGATGCGGGTCTCACCAGTGAAGATAGTCGAGGTTGTCCAGAAATGCGTGGAAGGTTCTTCCTAGAGTGTGCAGCATCTCGCCGTAGCCTTTCTCGATAGTGAAATCGACAAAATGCATACCGACCCCCTCCAGAAAGTATTCGAGGCTGATCTCTGTGGCAGTAGCAGCCGGAATGTTAAGAAGGAAATGAAACTCATTTTTGATCACTCAATTCATCACTGAAATTTTAGCAGGTAAAGCTCCGGCCTCCGATAGAATGGGCTAGATTAGGTCGCATGCATATGGACTTGGAGCATGTACTCGTCGTCCCCTTTCAAATCCCCGCCCTCATATCATCTGTGTGCGCTGGGATATCGGAGCAATAGAACTAAAATAATTATCGATAATATAAGCCAACTAAAAGTGGCTAAATATTTCATCACGGTCTAAAAAAAAGTAATTGAGAATCCTGTATTCCCAACAAGCCGTTGTCGGCTTCCCTTACCCAAATGTTTGACGACGATGCCTATGAAGTCCAGGGTGGCCTGGTCGGGGTAGCACTGGAAGTTGAGGAACGTCTGCTCGTCGTCCGCTCCCGATATTGCCCTGGCGATCAGACCGGATGATTCGAAAAATAAACATTTTTTTTTAAATAGAGATTCATGGGGAAGAATTGTAGCAATATAAACATGTCTATTCATTATCTGTGTTGCAACATAGACAACAGTCACATGTTTACCAAATAAATTGTACGCTCCTAAAAAAATTCATGTGCAAATATTATACTTACAATATTTCCATCCATTTGTCCTTCCCATAGTTGTTCATCACCCATTCTTTGACACAGCTATGGATGAGTCCGTACTGAAACGGCATAAGCAGGTTGTTTGATTCGCAATCCGGCGATTATCGCCGTTCATTAACCACGCAAAGATATGCATGTAGAGAACAAACACTAATATAACGAACTTCCATTTGACAAAGACTACAACAAACTGCCATTTGGAAACCGGTCCTGCTCCTAACAGCCGACATTTACTAAGACATATTATCAGTAACAGGGCTGACGCACGACATATCTGGAAATTATAAAGCGATTACTACATTTATTTCATTGTGCAATGAACAATTTTTCGAACGTTTTAAACCACCGTTTATTCTTAAATGCAGTTTCTTGAGCCAATAAAACTGTCAACGCACGGTTTATTTTCCGTTTTAAAGAACAATACTTACCATTTTGTTTGAATGCAGCGCTGTGCAGTTAGATGACTAAATCAGAGAACCAATTCTTTGTCATCCACTCAGTACAATGAGTGACGAAGCTCAACACCATGACCTATAAGAGGATAGACGAGTTAATAAAAAAACTGACGAAAAGTGGAAGAACATTTAAGAACGAACGGTCGTGGGTTCCTCTATCTCCGTCTTTCTCTCTCTCTCTCTCTCTCTCTCTCTCTCTCTCTCTCTCTCTCTCTCTCTCTCTCTCTCTCTCTCTCTCTCTCTCTCTCTCTCTCTCTCTCTCTCTCTCCCTCTCTCTCGCTCTTTCTTTCACTCTCTCTATCACTTCTGTCTCTTCCACTCATTCTCGTTGTTTTCCTTTCTGCCTCCCCCCGACGGCCCTTTGTCTATTTCGCTCTCTTAGTTTAACAAGCGCATACATTACCGCCTACACCCATACGCATAAACATAAATAAATTGTGGTCACGAACATATACGACATCACAAAACGCAAACTTACTTGTCATGCCAGCCTCATCTTCCGATGCTCTCGTTTGTCTATCAAATGTCGCCTTTCCCATGGACAGGGCAGAAGAGATCCACCTGTTTCCGCGGCCAGGAACACACTGATCCAAGATCCCGTGACCCTCACCGATCATGACTTCCTCTAATTGATCGGTTGTCTGAGAACGACCATAATTTCTCCATCAGACCGGGAGGGTAATATCACACGCGTCATCCTAGGGGCAGACGGCCTTGGGCAGACGCATGTCATCTGAGGGTGTCATCACCCACTGATGGTGACATGATCGACTTTGGGGGCCGGCGGTTACCGATTGGTCTTTGACAGCTGCAGACGTTTGTACCCGCCTTTGTCAATTCGGCGGTAGTCTTGCTGTGCATTTTATCGGTCCCAGAAAGTCCACTTTTTGTATGAATTATGTATGCCTTCATCGGTGCTGATACAGATGGTCTTTTTTCGTCCTCGTCAACTAAGCATGATGCATTTCATGTATCTAATTCTCGTCTCTTCGTTACGCTCTTCGTTATGTCCTTCGTTATGCTAGGCGAAGCTCCTCTTTCTTCTTTCATTCGTCAAACAACGATGTGTCAAATGTCGAAATGACCCATCAATCTGGAGATCTTCACCGTTTGTCTTTGTTTCTACGTGGATGATAATGAGGATTCAATTCAACCAAGAAGTGCCATTTCAAGAACGTCACGATGTGTCCGCAGCTCCGTTTGCCGGCCACGCTGGATATGCGCCGCAAATATCGTAAATATGACGCAGTTTTGGTCAAAGCTAGGGTAAAATGGAACACGTTTTATATTGTTTTGAGCGTTCACTGCAATTACTTTTGTAAATGGTGGTCGTCACATTATCGAGATCATCACTTGGTTAGCTATTCATGTGAAAGACATCAACGTGCGTGTATCAAAAGTGCTGCTTAAAAATTCACATCTTAACCCGCGAGTTGCTGGGGGGGGGCGTTAAACGCCCCCACTTTTTTCGCCGGGCCATAGCATAAAAACGGCGCGCCGCAGGCGCGCCAAATTTTGGGTACCTGTAGGAAATTGATTGAAGTTTATTGTGACAAAGTTTCAAAAAAATCAGTCGGAAAATTTTTGAGATATCGAGGTTTTAGTGACGTCATGATTTCTGAGTTTTCGACCAAAAACGGCATATGTTCAAAAATCATATAAAATCACAGAATAGACATATAGACATGCCGTAAATGCCATTAGACTGCCAATACCATGAAGAATCAAATGGCTATCTTCGATTATTGATTATCGTTCCGCATTTTCCAAAATCTTGAACTGAATCTTGGCAATTTCTCGTGACTACTTCACGACCATGATACATGAATATCTTAAATTGAACTTTTTTAGCCAAACACGTACACATATGATAAAATGAATGTCACCATCGTGTTCTACGCCCCAAATTACCCATAAAACATGTGTCACAGGCTGCGAATATCAGTTTTTATTTTCGGGGATATGCACCCGCCCGGTTGACCTGACCTTGACCCTGACCTATGCTTGACTGACCCCTGCATGGAGCTGACACTCTTGTAGGCCTTATATGATGGATTGTGCACCGTTTTGACAGAGTTTATGACGAGAGGCGCCCATTGCGAAGTCCTGAAGTCCATGCTACTGAAAGCCCGATTTCAGGTGTTTGACCTGACCTTGACCTGACCTGTGACCTCAAAATTCAACTTAAAAGTACTCATCTGAAGCGTCTCGTCGCGTTCTTTCGTTTGCCGCCTCGTGCGTTTCGCTGCGCCTATTGGTTCTCGAGTTATCGGCTGGGGGCGTTTAACGCCCCCCCCCAGCAAACGGTGGGTGGCGAAATACCCCAGCAACTGCCGGGTTAAGTACCTACATAGTGCTTCTCAAAGACGTTTGAAAGCTCCAAATGAATTGTTGAGAGGACAATAACTGTTCTGATCTACACCAACATACCGGGTGAGTGACAAATCAGATGTGCCCGTGTCATAAGGCCTAAATCTTGTCCGACAGCCCCGAGGCAGCCATGCCAAATGTGGTGATTAAGTAGACATGTTTGATATAGTTTTCCATTTCCTCATTTCAGGAACATGTCGAAGCACACCTACCTGTCGTCTAGATCCATTGGATTGATCAAACGTGGATCAGTCACCGCCAGAGAATCTGACAGTAAGCCATTGCTTGATACTGTCGAGAACTGGTGCACGTTTACGCGACTCGCTTCACTGTCAAGATGAGGAAAATTAACGTTTCAGAAATATGCACCACTCAAAGCATAAGTCATAACTTGTGTTGCTGCTTCTTTACTCCATCCCTTTCCTTACAGAGCATTGTCTATATTGTCCCTTTCCATAATTGCCCATATTATTAGTCCTCCCTATCACTGTAACTCCTCTTCTTCAGCCCCTCTCCCTTCTCTCCCTTTGTCTTTCCCTCAGCCTCTCAGCTGCAAGAACCAGAGCTAACGCTCACTGGATTCGAGATCTCGCAGAAGGCACTCATGCCGCCAAGGTTAGTAGCTTTCTTTTCTTCATACCGTTCAAACTATAAACACACGTATATGCCGTAAGAAAAAAAGCTAAAAGCCAGCCTATGCTTAGTAGATTGTGTCTAGTTCTATCGAAAGCTGGATCACATGTGATCGCACCGGCCTTTCTGAACGTCTGACTGTGCTGTTTGTGTCTTGAGCAGCGGCGCTACTCCAGTCCTCCAAGCTGTCGGTTGACGCTAACCAAATTGTCTGTGCGCCGACTGTTACAGATATGCCAGCGGATGTTATTCGATACGGTTTGCTCCCGGAGGTGGCGCACTAGTCGGGGGGTTCGGTAATGGAGCCGTTCTGGTAAGTCTGCAGCCACCTTGATCAGATCAGATGGAAGATAATCGAGCCGACCGTGGCTAGAGCCAGGCTCGAGCGCCTCGGCGCTAGCTGTTTGCTTCTGGCAGATATTTATTGTTATTAGTACCTAACAAGAGTCATGGCCATACGACTTTGCTATAAGCATAAAAGCTTGTAAATCGCTATTATTAGACATGCTGCCTGCCTTATGTTGTTTCTCTTTTTACTGATGAAGCGCGCTTTCCGTCATTTGTCATTTCAGATGTATGAAAAAGACGCTCAGGGCCTTTTCACACAGCAGAGCACGCTGCGTAAGGGCTCCCGCTATGCAGACGATACTATTATGGCCGTCCGCTTCCACCCAAAGCAAAGCAAGGTACGTACGTTGATAGTATTTATTTCATTTGAAACCAGTCGGGTCAATAGCAACGTGAATAACTGTCAGCTTTGACTTGAACCGTTCGGTTGCATCACAGAGTCGTGTGACTAGATCCCGGTACGTGACCTGTGATGCACGGTTGTTACAGATTCTCTACTCATGCGCAATATTTGGGACAATTTTCCGACACAACTTGGCGGGAAAGCCAGACGAGAAATGCGAGAAGTTTGCCGAAGGTAAGGCAAACACAGATTCCTCGATCACAATAATCGAATGCCAGAGGTACAGCCCACCGCTAAAGTAATGTAGGGTTTTACCAATCTCAATGGATGGCTTTGACTGGCGATTGTTTAATGCGGAGTGATCGAAAAGAAGACGTCAATAGATAAAGTTGCAGCTGCATTGAGTAACGATACAGGTTAGCTACATTCAAAGTTTCATTGTGGTCTGACTAATCAATCCTAAGCTTCAGAAGCAGAACATACCCAGGACTGAAACCGCACATTACTTATGCTGTGGACTGTACTTAGGTACATAAGTTAGTCGCTCCACAATGTTCAGTAGTCCACACTAACGGCTTTCCAATTCCTACTTCTTAGCTACATTGCATTTGTACGCATTCGTCGTTTGATATTGCGTTTAGTGCCAGTACTAGTTCTGCCGCCCTGATTACCTCATTTGTTACCGATCAATGTCATCACTGATTATCGTCACCGTGGCTGTAACTGTTGAAACAGAAAACAACAACCGCATCAACGCCATCGACCTGAACATGGCCGGCGAGCTGCTGGCGTCTGGTGGGAAGGACCTCAGTCTGCGCATCTACGACACTCAGACCAAGGAGGTCAGTGTGGTCTCAGGTCGGATGAAAGAACGATTTTGTCGCTTCAGGCTAATGGCACACACTGTCACACTCACAGTACTTACTGAAAGTTGAGACAGATGATTTAAGGAGGTAGTGACACTGGTGACACCATACCATTCGTATAATACGTATTGCGGCACAGCATCAATTCAGGCGTTTATATGTGCAGCCATCTATGGTCAGGAATGTAAAACACACTTTAACCCAGTATTGAGCGATCCGTGTTTTTGTGTGACATCTGACAGCTCTGAGCTACAAAACGAAATTAAAGTTAGTCAGTTGCGGTTGCACAAGACTTCACTCCCTCCATGAGACTGCAGAAAACTGACCGAACTCATTCTGTCCCCGTTCAGTTGATCCAGGAGTACAAAGGCTATCACCCAAGCACGCCGCAAAAGGACAGTGGCGGCCACGCGCTGAGCGTGTTCTGCATCAAGTTCCACCCGGACCAGCGAGATGTGCTGCTCACCGGCGGATGGGACGACACCATCAAAGCAAGTTCTTACCCTGCCACCATTATACTGTCCCACACGTCAATGTTTCATATTTGTCTATCCACTTGGCTCACATAGTGCGCAACTCATAAGCCAAGGCACACATTGTTCCACCATCAAAATGAGTTTTCTTCCCCAGCTGGTGTCTTATCAACCTCAATACTTCGCCCTGCCGGCAGTAAGACAGATGTTTATAGAGGCGGACGTCGAACGCTTGCGATACCGCCTGAATACGCATTGCGGCACAGCATAATTTCAGGCGTTTGTGCGTGCTGCCATCTATCGTAAGAGATGCGAAACACTTGCACTCACTCAAGTCTGGATACGGAAGGCTTGGCAAACGGCCAATCTTCTTCCGGCAGGAAATGTTTTAGGATTGACATTTGGAAACAAAACGTCAGCTTGTATTCAATCCCATTCCGTCATGAAATTCATTGCATTCAATCGACACTCGGCAGTCATCAAAACTTCATGATTTTCAATTTCTCAGACCTCACAGTTAAAACTTCGAGATAAGTGATGGCAGCCGATGGTCACGAGTCATGTTATTTTGCGCACAGATCTGGGACATGCGCACAGACGCCGGTATGATCGGATCTTTGGGAGGACCGCACATCTGTGGAGAGGCCATCGACATCAAGGTCAGTCCGTCAGACGGTAACCGAAATAGGTCTGAGGGGAAAACGACCGCATCAATGTACCTTTATGACAGGCTAAATGATATATTAAATGTAATGTTTTCAATATTATTATGTACGGATGCTAGGCTAGACGAGTCTAACCTTTCAGGATCATCATGATGAACAGGCAATGGACAAGAGGGATGACATATTTGACTTTTCCTGAAAACAAGTTAACATCCCTGATTGGAGGGGATTTGGGTCGAAATGCCATGCTTAGAGCTTGTTGTTCAATTCACCATGATACATAGTTCTGTTGTGCACGGTATAATTATCCTCCTTTCCCGGCCTTATTAGGGTGAGACGGTTGTGACGGGCTCGTGGAAAGCCGACCAGGCCATCCAGCTCTGGGACCTCAGACAGAGGCTGCCCATCAAGTCACTAACCACGTTCCGAAAAACGCACGTGGAGGGAGACAACATCTACGCTGTTCAGGTCAGCTAATCGTCCCATTATATTGCTCTTTTTGGAGAAGGAAATCATGTAAGAACTAAGAACCATTCCCATGTCTCTAGTGACATATTTCTAGCTAGATAAAGCCTTGTTTGTTTCTATAATGAATACGCATTAATGATGCATGCGCATGCAATACGCATAATGAAGCATTACTGAGCAGTCAACTACCACTAAGCAGGTTTTAACCCGCGAGTTGCTGGGGGGGGGCGTTAAACGCCCCCACTTTTTTCGCCGGGCCATAGTATAAAAACGGCGCGCCGCAGGCGCGCCAAATTTTTGGGTACCTGTAGGGAATTGATTGAAGTTTATCGTGACAAAGTTTCAAAAAAATCGGTCGGACAATTTTGAGATATCGAGGTATTAGTGACGTCATGATTTCTGAGTTTTCGACCAAAAACGGCATATGTTCAAAAAATCATATAAAATCACAGAATAAACATACAGACATGCCGTAAACGCCATTAGACTGCCAATACCATGGTCAATCAAATGGCTATCTTCGATTATTGATTATCGTTCCGCATTTTCCATAATCTTGAACTGAATCTTGGCAATTTTTCGTGACTACTTCACGACCATGATACATGAATTTATTAAATTGAGCTTTTTGAGCCAAACACGTACACATATAATAAAATGAATGTCACCATCGTGTTCTACGCCCCAAATTACCTATAAAACATGTGTCACAGGCTGCGAATATCAGTTTTGATTTTCGGGGATATGTGCCTACCCGGTTGACCTGACCTTGACCCTGACCTATGCTTGACTGACCCCTACATGGAGCTGACACTCTTGTAGGCCTTATAAGATGGATTGTGCACCGTATTGACAGAGTTTATGGCGAGAGGCGCCCATTGCGAAGTCCTGAAGTCCATGCTACTGAAAGCCCGATTTCAGGTGTTTGACTTGACCTTGACCCGACCTGTGACCTCAAAATTCAACTTTAAAGTACTCATCCGAAGCGTCTCGTCGCGCTCTTTCGTTTGCCGCCTCGTGCGTTTCGCTGCGCCTATTGGTTCTCGAGTTATCGGCTGGGGGCGTTTAACGCCCCCCCCCCCCAGCAAACGGTGGGTGGCGAAATACCCCAGCAACTGCCGGGTTAACGACAGGCGGAAGTATTGTTCCTAGCGGATCAATATTGAAGAGGAGAGCTCATGCGCACATCGGTTGTCTCATATCTAGTCAGTATTTGGTTGGGCGACTATTCAGACAGACCCCTGTTGTCTGATCAGTGTGGATGGCTCAGTGGTACCTCCGTTGATCAGTGGGATAGCTTAGACGATCAGTGGGAATATCTCAGGCAGACCTCTGATGTTTTCTGAGCTAAGACGGACATCTGTTGATTAGTGCGGACAGCTCAGACGGACCTCTGTTTGCTGATCAGTGGGGATATCTCTGATGTTTTCTGAGCTCACACTGACCTCTGTTTTCGGTAGTTTGCCCGCTCCGACCCGGACGGCCACCACCTACTGACGGCCGGGTCAGGAACCAACAGCTTCCAGTACATCAACCACATGACGGAAAAGGTGACAAACCAGCCGACCGGCGATAAATTATAATTGAATGGCACATTTGATTTCAGCATTGCACAAAAAAGTCACATTAATGAGTACCTAAACAAAGCATTCAATTATATCGGGCCCACAAAATGGGCTTTCGGACAACCCCAACCGACCTCTAAGCGGCTTGTGGCAAATCAAAACGTACCGTGGGGTCATTATCCCATGAGCGACAGAAAGACGCAACCATTTACCTATGGATTGGCCTGGGACATTCGGCGCCTATCAACACGCCTATCCCGTCGAATTCTTTTCCAGAAACCGCATCCGTACTAGAACTAATGCCTACATTAACGACATGTCCTGATCAGCTTTACGTTGGCGTACATTGCGTAGTTACGCTGATCTTTCTCAAACAAATGCATCGTAGTTTTACCGTGCTACGTCTCAGAATACACCCAGTAAGCCGATCGTGCCCAATAATCCCTCAAATTGGCGTCCGCCGTGAATTCCCCCGACCCCCGCTAACAAGGCGGTCGGCCGTTCTCGGAATTCCGTTCTGTGGATTACATTGATCGGTATCTGTGGCAGGTGATTGGTACGGGAGCGACTCAGAAGCCCTTCTCGACAGTGGACAGCACCGGCCAGGTGCTGGCGGCGGCCGGCGGGGACGGCTGGATCCGCCTCCTGCACGTGCCCGGCCGACGTCACTGATGGAGGCAGGCTGAGACTAAGGAGATGACAGACCCACGGGAGAGAGAAGAGGAGAGGGAGGACCTTTGGGAGGGAACGAGAGAGACGGTATAGTTAGACCCCGAGGGAGAGCGAAGCTACGGGAGATAATGCCGAGGACTGTCGAGAATGTAGGATGATGAGAGGAATGTGAGAGCCAATGTAAAGAATATTGAGAGCCAATATCGCATTCTACGACTGGTGTGCGAGTTGGAATTCGAATTTTTTTGTTATAATGATGTTCTTCGTTGCAGTGGCTGTACTGTTGTTGAGCTGGTTAGTGTAATTATGTGACATATTCTGTGTTCATCGCAATTTCAAACTATCCACCAAGTCCAACGAATGACGCAAGCTGGATACTGGATACTTTCTACATTCGTAGATATCAATATGACTGCACCACTAGTGACGTACGTGATTACTGAACTCTGTCTCTCTTATCGACCCACGTGTCGGTGGGAGGTCGGAAACTCTGTTATTACACGTGATGCCATCAATAGTTTGTGCTGCGTTTGGCAGGGAATATCCACGGACGGCAATTGCTGACACGTGACACATGTCCCACCGTCCGTCAACAGTTCACGCTGCGCCCGATAGGGACAGCTCACGGACGGTTAAGTGGCTGTCACGTGACACGCTACCGCTCGTCGGAGCCTGTGCTGCGTTTGGCAGAGGCTGTCTAGGGACGGTAATGGTAGCCTGTCCTCGGCTCCGTCCAACCACAGCCCGTCAGTAGGACGGGCTGTATGAGACAGACGTGAGCGGGCCACCAGCCACGCCCTGTAAGGGTCAGTAACAACTGGGGCAGGGCTGGGCCAAATGGGAGGAGAGGGGGGTATTGAATAGCAGTCGCGACATGATATTCAGTCAATGCCTAGGATAATTGGTCGGAAAACTATTTTGAAAGGCGTTGAACATCTATTCTCAAGAAAAGCACAACAGTTACAAACACGAATGAGATCACGAACTTATTATGACATATTGAGCAGACCGAACTACATACATGCTATACACCTGAGCTGCTAGAGATCCATCTGCTGAACCCAGATTGTGCAGTAATCCCGGGCAGAGAACAGGACAGGCCAACAGTAAACTTGGTGAGCGACAAAACAGTCCACACAAGACATCGCAGCGGTGGACGTTTGACCGAGCAGGCTCACGAGTAACGATCTAGTCATAAGACCAGTTTATATCTTGTACTCGCATCACAGAAGTGCCATATTTCCTACCTGCGCTGCAAATGACAAACGCTCAAGCATATGACACTACGAGAAATGATTTTATTATACATTTCATACAGCTTACGATGCATGTGCTTATGAAGCGCTGGGAATCCAACATGTGACACACGCACCGCCGTTAGCAAACAAAGCTCGATTGTCCCGAACATTTCCTCCCATGGCGGCGTTCAAGACAGCTCCGGCGCCGGGTGGGCCGCTCACTTTTGAGGTGGCTTTTCGTCATCCTGGGCGTGTCTCGACCAGTATTTAGCTGCTGAGGTTGCTGTAACAAAAAGGGACGAATCAATCGGAAAGAAGATCGAATTAATCTTTGATACAGGTCAAAAATGATCAAGCACGACAAAATAAAAATCCCAGTGCAAAAAAGGTACCGACCGAAAAATACCTGAAAAGAAAAAATACAAGTTTATGAAGCATGACGATCATAGTTTGAAATCGATTAATAGCAAGTGAGCTAACTAAGAAAGAAATCATAATGCGGACATAGCGCACACTGTCATGCCATGACGATCAACTGGGATGAGCCAGGGAGGGATTTCATCTCAAACTTTCATGAACCAGAGGCCATCATCGGACGGAAGCACTATGGAATCTTTGAAAGCACAGAGTGTGAGGCGACTCACGAGTCCGTGTCGGTCTCCTCGTCCGAGGACCCCTCCAGCTTGTCCCTGAACCAGTGCCAGAACTGGCCTGCAACAGACAGCAGCGAGTGGCGGGTCGCTTCAGGACATGCTCGATCGATTTAGGGACGATTTGGTCGGTTCATCGTTCAGACCGGTCGGTGTGAAAAAGAATGGCAAAGGTCTAAGCTAGGGGTGTTGTAGGGAGGTGAGTACAAGAGAACCAGATTTGGATGATGTGATTTTTGGAAAGGAAATGACTACGGGCATTTCCTAATAAATGGACGTTGAAACGTGAAATGTCACTGAAGCTTTAGTGCACTGAGACAGATTATAGGAGTACCCTCCGTGGCTCATCCCAGCTGATAAAGGCATCTAGCGCAATGTCCGAGAATAGATGCGTCTCCCGCACTTCACCAAAACAACCAACAGTCTTTATCTTAACTACCATACCTCGCTATAAAAAGAGACACTAATTCCCCTTCTGGCATCGGTTGGCACTCACCAGCCTGACGTTTCTCGTCCGCCTTTGTGACCTTGCTGGGTCGCCGTATCTGGCTGCTGGGGCCGCGTGCCGGCTGTACCCAGCGGGAACGGCGTGCGGCGCACCACGGAGAGGCGCGGCGGCGATTTTCCCGCCTGCTCCACCGCCAACCGCGCCTCGGCCAGCTCAGCGGCCGCTGCCGCGCGGCGGAGGTATCGGTTTATGCTAGCGCGCGCGCAGGCCGGACCGGCTCATCAATTGTGGGAGGTGGTGGTGGGAGGACGGAATTGATGTGAGGAGGCTTGATGGGGTGTGGGAGGAATAGGTTGACGAAAATTTCAGGGTTAGGGGGTGAGTGGGTGTGAGGGCGGAAGAGAAATGTCATAGGCTCGGGAAATGCGTGTGAGAAGAGCCGGGGCGTAGTCTTTGAAGTTGTAGGTATGAGATGTAGGAATTCTTGAGGAAAGACTGAGTTGCGAGGGTGGGTGGGGGGGGTGGGGGATATGACGTCCGGCTGTCAGTTATAGCCATTGTGTGAAGGGTGGTAGAGGACCGACATTAGTTATCGACATCGACGCGATAACAGCTGTACGTGTAACTCGATATCTCATCCCACGTCTGAAACACTATAACATTTTAAGAGTGCAAAGGCATTGAATAAGTGCTTCATGAAATATATACGTTTAAATGCTGCTGTTATATCTGACAACCGTTTCCTTCATAGCATCCACAACGTCCTAACTTATAATCAACCGCATAGGTACTGAAATCACCACACCACTCTGGTGCCCGTATACATTGACCTATCTACCGCTACTATTCCCTCCCCGCGTCTCTAACCCATACATCCCACGGGCCTGGCCATACCATACACCCATACAAGCCCACTCCTCGCGGTTTCCACCCTCCCATACCTGAGAGTGAGTGCGGGGATGGCGGGGGCGGCGGCGGCGGCGGCGGCTGGGCCTCCGGTTCCGGTTCATCATCTTTAGCCGGCTCGAAGAGCACCTTGATGATGGCGCGCGGGTCGTCCACGGGGTACTTGCTGGTCATCGTCCTCTTCCTCGACGTCTGGCAGGCCGGGACGGTTGATACGACGCATCCCCTGCAGTCCTGCAAGAGGAAGGGGGGCTCTGGGTTAGACCGACTAGAGTGGAGTGAGGAATTAGGGCAATATACGAGCCGCCGCGAATTGTTGATATTCAAGTAGAGGGCCTGACATCAGTAAGATATCCATCGATACCTAGATATCCGGTGGGTAGCTGATATTCTGCTTCAGGTTATATTCAGGATATATTCAGAACTCTGACTCACGCGTGGCGGCCTCGTCGATGAGCTGCAGCAGCATGACCTTATCCTGTCCCTCCAGCACTAGCTGTCCGTCGGCAGCAGGACAATCATCTCCTGACGGCCAGCGCCAGAGAGCGCAGTAGTAGCCACAA